>NW_016990746.1:0-1292 GCF_001483705.2 Eufriesea mexicana | reverse complement strand
GGTGGGTCCTTGCGCTCCACGTTGATCTAGTATACTCAGCTCGGCACTGGGGTGGCCAGTAATTGCAGGCCCGACATGACAGTTTGAGTTTCGTCTTTCGGTTATGTTACGTTTGGTTAGGTTAGGACAAGATAGCTTTGTCTTTTACGCTGTACACTTCAATTCGGTGGATTTCTGCGCTCATCGTTACTCTACTATACTCTACAAGGCTATGGGGAGACGAGCAGTGGTGGACGTGGCACGTTTTTTTGAGTTATGTTACGTTTGGATTTGCCAGGGTGGGTTAAGTTTGGTTAAGATTACTTTGACGTTTGCGTTATACACTGATATACGGTAGACTTCTGCGCTCTACTGCGCTCTAGCATATTCTGCTTGGCTATTAGGACAACAGAAGTATTGCTCTCGGCACATTAGGCTGAGCTAGTTTTTCGTTTGGCTATATAACGTTTGGTTAAGTTAGGAATGGTAGCTTGGACTTTTGTGCTATACACTGCTATTCGGTTGATTTCTGTGCTCTACTGTGCAATACTGTATTCTGCTTATCCCTGGGGTGTCCAGCAATAGTGGTTGAGGCAGGTTATATCGAGTCATGCTTCGTTTGGTTAGGCTATATTTGTTTGCGCTGGGTCTGGATATCTTCGATTTATCTACTATACGCTGCGATTCTACGGATTCCTTCGCTCCACCCGCTGTAAAATTATCCGCTTGACCCAAGGGAGGCCAGCAAAGCTGGTCGCGTCACGTTAGCTTGGCTTGCGTTACGTTCGGCAATGATACGATTGGTTAGGTTTGGAGAGGATAGCTTTGACTTTTGTGCTATACACAGCTGTTTGGTGGATTTCTGCGCTCTACTGTGCTCCAGTGTATTCTACTTCGCCGCGGAGATGTCAACAAATATGGTATATGCACGCTAGGATGAGCTATTTTACGTTTGCACATGTTATGCTTGGTTTGGTTAAGGTAGGATATCTTTGACTTTTGTGCTGTACACAGCAATTCTGCTGATTCCTGCGCTTTACTTTCCCTTAATATGCACTGTTTGGCGCTGTGGCTCGCGGCAATGGTGGTCTCAGCTCTTTAGGTAGCGTCAGGCTTCGCTAGGCTTGGTCAGGCTATGCCAGGTTACGTTCGGCTGTGTCAGACTTTTGTGCCTTTCACTTCAGTGCGGCTGACCTCGGGGCTCACCCTTGCTCCAGTATATTCTGCTTTGCCATTGTGGAGGTCAGCAATTCTGGTATAGGCACGTTAGGCTGAGTTAGGTTACGTTTGGTTACGGTAAGTTCGGTTTGGTT
>NW_016990745.1:0-293 GCF_001483705.2 Eufriesea mexicana | reverse complement strand
ATTAAGATTCTTCATTACTCCTGCATAGAATAGATTGTTTTCTAACCAGTAGGGCAATTATTTTACGATTGAAGGTGCACATATGAAACAAAGTAACGGAAAAGCAAATGCCTGTGAAATCGTTCTACATAGTATACTTTTTTCGCCTATATTTCTGAAATTAGACTATTCGGTTAGATATTTTCGGTATAACAGCGTAGAGTGAATTCTTCCTTAACGGGATTGGATAATTTTTTTCGGTTTCCAGCGTGTGTTTTCGATAAATAGTGCCGAATGTGTCAGTGGCTATCAAA
>NW_016990744.1:0-928 GCF_001483705.2 Eufriesea mexicana | reverse complement strand
CAGGTGTATGAATGCACGAATGTGTGGTTGTATGAATGTATGTATGTATGGATGTATGAATGTGTGGATGTATGAATGGATGGATGTATATATGTATGGATGTATGGATGGACAGAGGCATGGGTGGATGGACTTATGGATGTATGGATGTATGAATGTATGGATGGATGGATGTATGGATGGATGTATGTATGGATGTATGGAAGTATGGACGTATGCATGTATAGATGTATGTATGTGTGAATGTATGGATGAAAGAATGTATGGATGTATGCATGTATGAATGTATGGATGTATGGGCGGATGGATGTATGGATGTATGGATGTATGCATATATATGTGTATGGGTGTACGAATGTATGGATGTACGAAAGTATGGATGTACGGATGTATGGATGGATGCATGTGTATCTGTATGGATGTATGGGTGGATGGATGAATGATTGGATGGATGTATGGATGGATGGGTGTATCGAATGATGGACGTACGAGTGGATGCATTTATGGAAGTATGGATGGGTGGATGTACGGATGTATGGATGTATGGGCGGATGGATGTATGGATGGATGGATGTATGTATGGACGTATGTATGGATGTACGGCTGTATGGATGTATGGGCGGATGGATGTATGGATGGATGGATGTATGTATGGACGTATGTATGGATGTACGGCTGTATGGATGTATGGGCGGATGGATGTATGGATGGATGGATGTATGTATGGACGTATGTATGGATGTACGGCTGTATGGATGTATGGGCGGATGGATGTATGGATGTATATATGTATGGACGTGTGGATGGACGGAATGATGCGTGTATGGATGTATGAATGTATGGAAGTATGGATGGGTGGATGTACGGATGTATGGATTTATATATGTATGGATGTATGGATGGATGTATGTATGAGTGGATGGATGTA
>NW_016990743.1:0-560 GCF_001483705.2 Eufriesea mexicana | reverse complement strand
CTGAACACAACTTAACGTGCCGGTGTCGACACTGGTGGCCTCCACAGAGGCAACCAGAAAATACTGGAGTACAGCAGAGTGCAGAAATACACCGCTTTGCAGTGTATAACACAAAAGCTACCATAACATAACTTGTCCCAAAGTCAAACGTAGCCTAACTCAACGTAACGTGCCAAAACCGCAGTTGATGCACTCCCAAGGGACAAGCAGGACACCCTAGAGCACAGTACAGAGTAGAAGTGCACCTAGTAGCAGTGTACAGCACAAAAGCTTAATCTATCCAAACCAAACTTAGCCCATCACAACCTGACCGAACGTAACGTGACTCACCGTAGCGCGCAGACACTACTATTTCTGTCCTTTTCAGAGCCACGCTGAAAGTATTAGAGCACTCTTGTGCGCAGAGATCCACGTAGTAGCAGACAACAGCACTAAAGTCAAAGCTATCTTCTCCCTACTTAACAATCGCAACATTTCCAAACATAGCATAACTCAAACTAGCGTGCCAGGACCTCTGTTGCTGCACACCCCAGAGCTAAGCAGGACGCACTAGATCCCAG
>NW_016990742.1:0-831 GCF_001483705.2 Eufriesea mexicana | reverse complement strand
AGCTATAGCCATTGCAATGCAGTAGAATCAGGCTGGAAAGTTCAATTTTATTGACATTTTCGACTAATATCGTGGAGAGCTAACTTTCTTGCATAAGTGAGGAGGAAAGATTCTATTGGCCTCCTATAGCCATTGCAATGCTCTTGAATCTGGCTGGAAAGTTCTATTTTATTGACATTTTCGACTAATTTCGTGGTGAGCTACCTTTCTTCCATAAATAAGGAGTTTAGATACTGTTGGCGTGCTATAGACATTGCAATGATCTAGAATGTGGTTGGAATATTCAATTTTATCGTCATTTTCGATTAATATCGTGGTGAGCTAACTTTCCTCTAATCTTCTTGCTTAAACAAAGAGGAAGTGTTATATTTTTCAAGATATAACCATTGCAATGCTATAGAATCAGGCTGGAAAGCTCAATTTTATTGACATTTTCGACTAATATCGTGGTGAGCCATCTTTCTTCCATATACATGGAGGAAAGAGTCTATTGGCGAGCTATAGCCATTGCAATGCTCTTGAATCTGGCTGGAATGTTCTATTTTATTGACATTTTCGGCTAATTTCGTGGTGTGCCACCTCTCTTCCATAAATAAGGAATTTAGATTCTGTTGGCGTGCTATGGACATTGCAATGATGTAGAATGTGTTTGGAAAGCTCAATTTTACTGACATTTTCGACTAATATCGTGGTGAGCTATCTTTCTTCCATATACATGGGGAATGGAGTCTATTGGCGAGCTATAGCCATTGCAATGCTCTTGAATCCGGCTGGAAAGTTCTATTTTATTGACATTTTCGACTAATTTCGTGGTGAGCTACCTCTCTTCCA
>NW_016990741.1:0-691 GCF_001483705.2 Eufriesea mexicana | reverse complement strand
CTCTGGGGATGCCAGCAATGACTGCCGTGGCACAATAGAATGAGGTAGGTGACGCTTGGTTATGTTAGGTTAGGTTAGGTTCGGTTAGGGTGACTATTACTTTTGCGCTATACGCGGATATACGGTGAACGTCTCCGCTCTGCTTTGCTCTAGTATATTCTGCTTGTCTCTGTGGAGGCCAGCAGTAGTGGTCTCGGCACGTTAGGTTAGGTTAGGTTGCGTTTGATTATAGTACGTTTTGAAAGGGTAGAACTGAACTCTGATTTTTGCGTTACCTGGCCGATTTCTGGGTCTACGTTGTTTTACTCGACTCTGCTAGATTCTGAGGATGCCAGTAATAGGGGTCTCAGCCTGTTATGCTGAGTTAGGTTACGTTTGGCTACGTTATGCTACTTTGGGTTAGGTATGGATAGATTTGCCTTTCGTGGTATATACTGCTATTCGGTGGACTTCGAAGCTCTACTGTGCACTGGTATTGTCCGCTTGTATCAGGGGAAGCCAGTAATAGTGGCCACAGCACGATAGCGTGAGATAGGATATATATGGTTTGGTTACGTTAGCCCTGGTTAGGTTTGGGTCGCTTCGATTTTTCTGCTATACACTGCAACTCTATGGATTTCCGCCCTCTACTCTCCTCTATTGTGCTCTGCTTGGCTCTGTGGAGAGCAGCAATACTGGTCGCGTCACGTTA
>NW_016990740.1:0-557 GCF_001483705.2 Eufriesea mexicana | reverse complement strand
GCAGCGTATGTCATGTAAGTCGTAGCTATCCAAGCCTAACCCATACTACCGTAACCAAACAAAGCGTAGCCTAACCCAAACTAACGGCCGGAGAACGCTATTGAAGGCCTTCCCAGAGCCAAGCAGAATATTCTAGAACACAGTAGAGCGCAGTAAACCACCGCATTGCAGTGTGTGACGGAAAAGTCTATGCTGTCCTATCCTAAACTGTCCAAACGTAACATAAATGAACATTACATACATCAACTTATCGCGCCACGACCGCCATTGCTGGCCTCGCGAGAGTCAAGCAGAGCCTAGTAGACTGATGTAGAACGCCGAAATAGAACGAAGCGCATTGTACAGCACAAAGGTGGAAGCTATCCCTGAAAAACCTAACCAAACACAGCCTAACCAAGCTGAACATAGCTCAACCCGAATTGCCGCGACAGCTTTTCCTGGTGCACACGGACACAAGCAGATGCGATAGCGCACAGAAGAGCGCAGTGGCACCTAATAACGTTGTATAGCATAAAAGTCAAAGCCGCCCTAACCAAACTTTTCCTATCCCAACCCAG
>NW_016990739.1:0-482 GCF_001483705.2 Eufriesea mexicana | reverse complement strand
TTCTACTCGGATCTGGGTTGGCCAGCAATAGTGTCTCGGCAAGTTATATTAAGTTATGCTACGTTTGGTCATGTTGCGTCTGGTAACGTTAGGATAGGATAGTCTGGACTTTTGTACTGTACACGGCTATCCACGGATTTCTGCGCTCTACTGTGCTGTAGAATTTTCTGGTTGGATCTGGGGAGGCCAGCAACAGCGGCTTCGGTACGATAGGTTGAGTTATGCTACGTTTCGCTATGCTGCGTTTGGTGAGGCTAGCATAGGGTAGTCTAGCCCCTTATGCTGAAGACAGCTATCCGCGGATTTATGCGCTCTACTGTGGTCCAGTATATTCTGCTTGGCTCTATGAATGCCATCAGCGGCGGTCATGGCACTTTATGCTGTGTTAGGCTACGTTCCGTTAGGTTGGGTTAGGCCATGTTGTGCCAGTGTATCTACAAATTTTGTGCTATTCACTGCACTGCAATTGATTCATGGGCACT
>NW_016990738.1:0-637 GCF_001483705.2 Eufriesea mexicana | reverse complement strand
GGCTCTGGGGAAGGTAGCAATAGTGGTCACGGCACATTAGGTTTTGATATGTTACGTTTGGTTCCGCCACGTTTGGTTAGGTTAGCATATGGTTGCTTTGACTTTTGTGATGTACACTGTTATTCGGTGGGTTTCTGCTTGCACTAATATTTTTTGCTTGGCTCTGGGGAGGCCAGTAGTTGTGGTCTTGTCACGCTATGTTGTGTTATGCTACGTTCGGTTGGGTTAGGTTAGGTCAGGTTAGGATACATTACAACTTTGTGCTATACATTGTTATTAGTCGTATTTCGGCGCTCTGCCGTGCACTAATATATTCTGCATGTCACTGGGGTAGCCGGCAATTGTGGTCGCGTCACTATAATTTGAGTTAAGCTATATCTGAATAGGTTACGTTTGTTTCGGTCAGGTTCGGACAGCACTGGCTTTTCTACTATAAACTGCGATTCTATGGACTTCTGCGCTATACCCACCACTGATGTGTTCTGCTCTCCTCTGGGGAGGACAGAAATTGTGGTCGAGGCACATCACTTTGTGATAGGCTACGTTTGGATAGGTTACGCTAGTTTGGGTTAGATTCGGATAGCATTGGCCTTTCTGCTATAAACTGCGATGATATGGATTTATACGCTCCCCTCTC
>NW_016990737.1:0-648 GCF_001483705.2 Eufriesea mexicana | reverse complement strand
ACAATTTTATGTCACAAATTCTTCTTTTATAATTTTATGTCACAAATTCAACTTTTACAATATTATATCACAAATTCTTCTTTTACAATTTTATAGCACAAATTCTTCTTTTACAATTTTATGCCAGAAATTCTTCTTTTACAATTTCATGTCACAAATTCCCCTTTTACAATTTTAGATCAGAAATTCTTTTATTATTTTACATCACAAATTCTTCTTTCACAATTTTATGTCAGAAGTTCTTCTTTTACAATATTATATCACAATTTTTTCTTTTACAATTTTATAGCACATATTCCTCTTATACAATATTATATCACAAATTCTTCTTTTACAATTTTATAGCACATGTTCTTCTTTTACAATTTTATGCCAAAAATTCTTCTATTACAATTTCATGTCACAAATTCCTTTTTTACAATTTTAGATCAGAAATTCTTCTTTTACAATTTTATGCTAGAAATTCTTCTTTTACAATTTCATGTCACAAATTCTCCTTTTACAATTTTAGATCAGATATTCTTCTTTTATTATCTTACATCACAAATTCTTCTTTCACAATTTTATGTCACAAATTCTTCTTTCACAATTTTATGTCACAAATTCTTCTTTTATAATTTTATGTCACAAATTCAACTTTTACAATAT
>NW_016990736.1:0-768 GCF_001483705.2 Eufriesea mexicana | reverse complement strand
CATCCATCGATACCTCCGTCCATCCATATATCCTTACATATATACATCCATATATCCATACATCCGTGCATCCGACAATCCATACCGCAATCCACTCACACATCCGTCCATCCAAACATCCATCCGTCCATACACCCACGCAACCGTTCATCTGTCAGCCCAAACATCCATCCGTCCATATATCCATCCATAAATACTTCCATCCAAACATCCACACATACGTCCATACACACATCCATACATCCATAAGTACGTCCAAGCATACAACGATCCATCCATAAGTACGTCCAAACATACAACTACCCATCCATACATTCATCCATACGTACAACCATATATCCATTCATACACCCATACACACGTCCATACATACATCCATCCATACATCCACACATACATCGATACACAAATCCATAACTACATCCATACGCACATCCATTCATACATCCATGGATATATCCATACATACGATCGTACACGTATCTATAGATACGCCCTTCCATTCATTCATGCATCCGTTTTTCCACCCATCTATTCACCCACACTGCAGTTCATCCACCCATCCGTTCATCCACCCGCACATCCATACAGGTATACATATGTCCTTCCATACATTCATCCATTCATACATCATCCCATCCATACATCCGTCGAACTGTACATCCATACATCCATACATCCACCCACCAATCCATCCATCCATCTATACATCCACCCATCCATACATCCATCGATCCTTTCATCCATACAACAATCTATCCATCCACC
>NW_016990735.1:0-537 GCF_001483705.2 Eufriesea mexicana | reverse complement strand
TACAGCTATAGTCTGCTATTAGGTGGATTTCTGCGCCCTACAATGCTCTGACATGTTCAGCTTTCTTCTGGGATGGGCAGCAATAGTGCTCTCGGCACGACACGTTTAGTCGCGTGTACGCTCGGTCATGTTGGGTTAGGCTTAGTTTGGTTAGCATAGCTTCAACTTTTGAGCTGTACAATGCTTTTCGGTGGATTTGTGCGCTCTACTGTGCACTAGTATGTTGCACTTGGTTCTGGGAAAGCCTGCAATTGTGGTCTCTGCACGATAATCTCAGTCACGTTACTTTCGGTTATTTTGGGTTAGGCTAAGTTTGCTTAGGATAGCTTCAACTTTTGTGCTGTACACTGCAATTCAGTGGATTTCTGCGCCCTGCTATGCTGCAGTATGGCCTGCTCGGCTCTGGAGAGGGCAGCAATAGGGACCTCGGCACGTTAGGTTGAGTTAGGCTATGTTTCCTTAAGTTGCGTTTGCTTGGGTAGCTATATCCTTTCTGATATACAAAGCGGCCATATGGATTTCTGCGTTCTGCACTCC
>NW_016990734.1:0-544 GCF_001483705.2 Eufriesea mexicana | reverse complement strand
TTAAGTTTGGTGATGACGGCTTTGGCTATTGTGCCATATACTGCTGTTCGGTGAATTTCTGCGTTCTTCGTTGCTCTACTATGCTGTGCTCGGCTCTGGGGAGGCCAGCAATATCTGGCACGTTATGTTTAGCTATGTTACGCTTGGCTTGTCTAGGTTAGGAGAAGTTAGGTTAGGATATCTTTGACTTTGTGCCACACAATGCAATTCCGTGGACTACTGCGCTCCACTGTGTTCTAGTATGTTCTGCTTGGCTCTGGTGATGCCAGCAAGTGTGTTCTCGGCACGCCAAGTTGAGTTACGTTACGGTTGGCTTGACTAGGTAAAGATACGTTTGGTTAGGATAGCCTTGTCTTTTGTGCTGTACGCTGCAGTTTGGCCGATATCTGCGCAATGCATTGCTCCACCAGCGTCTGCTTGAATCTGTGGAAGAGAGCAATAGCGGTCGTGGCACGTTTGGTTGAGATTTGTCATGTTCGGTAAGGTTACATAAGGTAAAGTTTGGTCTGTATGCCTTCGACTTTTGTGCTATATACTGCTATTC
>NW_016990733.1:0-536 GCF_001483705.2 Eufriesea mexicana | reverse complement strand
AGTGGTCTCGACACGTTAGGTTGAGTTTGTCTACGTTCGCATACGTTATGTTAGTTGGTGTTATGTATGGATTGCTTTGACATTCATGGTATAGACTGTTATTCGGAGGACTTCTGCGCTCCACATTGCTCTAATATGTCCTGCTTGCCTCCGGGGTGGGCAGCAATAGCGGTCGTGGCGCGACAAGTTTGGTTACGTTACGTCCGTTTATGTTACGTTATGTTAGGATAGAATGGGACAGCTTTGACTTTTGCGCTATACACAGCCTTTCGGTTGATTTCTGCGCTCTACTGTGCTCTAATATGCTCTGCTTGGAGCTATGAGCGCCAGCAATAGTTGTCTCGACACGTTAGGTTTGGGAGGCCAGCAATTGTGGGGCAGGCGCTTCAGGTTTGGACATGTTGCGCTTGGCTACGTCGGGTGAGGTCATGTTAGTTTGGGATATCTCACACTTTTGTGCTGTGCACAGCTATTCGGGCGTCTTCTACGCTCTACATTGCCCAAACATGCTCTGCCTGGCTCTGCGGAGGCCAGCA
>NW_016990732.1:0-560 GCF_001483705.2 Eufriesea mexicana | reverse complement strand
GGATTAACCGGTGTTCCAACTGGAAATGGATTAGGACTTGGATTAATTTCATTATTAATAAACACATTATAATTTACTAGACAAATAGCTCCTAAACCTAATAATATTTTTTTGCTACTATTAATTGCTTTTGCACTATTACTTGGTCTTTGATTTAAATTTCGTGCATCTAAATCAAATTTTTTACCAAATAGTAAACTATTAATTGAACCTAATATGGGATAACCTATAAGTTGACCATAATAAGCAGAAATACCTATCATACCAAATAATGGTCTTATTGAGGTGCATACCATTTTTAATAAAGTATAAATGATCTATTGTGTAGCCTGAACATGTTGTGGCATGTATATTTTCTCCTTTCAATAGTTTAGCAGATTTTTTAATTTGTAAAAGTATTTTACCTTTTTAATTGATATTATCTCCAACACAAACCGCAAAATTAATATATACATTACTTACTCTTTCATAATTAGGAATTAAAGTTGGAAATTCATAAAGGCATGTTGCTAATATATTTTCTGAACTATTTAAATATTCTGGCTATGGTGAATTGATAA
>NW_016990731.1:0-1656 GCF_001483705.2 Eufriesea mexicana | reverse complement strand
TCGACTAATAACGTGGTGAGCTGAGTGTCTTGCATAAATAAGGAGGAAAGATTCCATTAGTGTACTATTGCCATTGCAATGATATAGTATCAGTCTGGAAAATTCAACTTTATTGTCATTCTCGACTAATATCGTGTTGAGCTATCTGTGTTGCATAAATAAGGAGGAACGATTCCATTGGCGTGCTATAGACTCTGCCTGGAAAATTCAATTTTATTGACATTTTCGACTAATATCGTGGTGAGCAAACCTTCTTGCATAAATGACGTGGAAAGATTCTTTTCGCGTACCATAGCCATGGCAATGCTCTAGAATCTGCCTGGAAAATTCAATTTTATTGACATTTTCGAGTAATATCGTCGTGAGGTAGCTGTCTTACATAATTAAGGAGGAATGGCTCCATTTTCGTGCAATAGCCATTGTAATGGTTTAGAACCTGGCTGGCATATTCAATTTCATATACATTTTCTACAAATATCGTGCTGCGCTAACTTTCGTGCATACATAAGGAGGAAAAAAACTCTTGTCCTGCTATAGCCATTGCATAGCTATAGAATCCGGCTGGAAACCTTTTATTGACATTTTCGACTAATACCGTGGCTATCTAGCTGTCATGCATAAATAAGGAGGAAGGATTCTATTGGCGTGCTATAACCGTTGAAATGCTATAGAATCTGCCTGGAAAACTCAATTTTATTGACATTTTCGACTAATATCGTGGTGAGCTGACTTTCTTGCATGAATAAGGAGAAAAGATTCTATCGGCGTGCTATTGCCTTCGAAATGCTATAGATTCTGGCTGGAGAACTCAATTATATTGCCATTTTCGACTAATATCGTGGTGAGGTAACCTTCTTGCATAAATAACGAGCAGAGATTCTATTGGCGTGCTACAGCCATTGCAATGCAATAGAATCAGCCTGGGGAATACAATTTTATTGACATCTCCGACAAATATCGTGGAGAGCTAGCTGTCTTGCATAAATAATGAAGAAAGTTTCCAATGGCGTGCAATAGCCATTGCATTGCTATAGGATCTCGCTGGAGAATTCAGTTTTTCTGACATGTTCGACTAATATCGTGGTGAACTATCTTTCATCCATAAATGAGGAGGATAGACTCTATTGGTGCGCTATAGCCATTGAAATGCTATAGAATCTGCCAGGAAAATTCAATTTTATTGACGTTTTCGGCTTATGTCGTTGTGAGGTAGCTGTCTTGCATAAATAAGGAGGAAAGATTCCATTGGCGTGCTATAGCCATTGCAATGCTTTTTAATTTGGCTGGAATATTCAATTTCATTGCCATTTTCTACTAATATTGTGTTGAGCTATCTTTCGTGAATAAATAACGAGGAAAGATTCTATTGACGTGCTGTAGCCATTGCATTGCTACAGGATCTGGCTGGGAAGTTCAGCTCTATTGACATATTCGAATAATATCGTGGTGAGGTTTCTTTCTTGCATAAATAAGGATGACAGATATTATTGGCGTGCCACAGCCATTGCAATGCAATAGAGACGGACTGGGGAATACTTTTTTTTTGACATTTTCAACTTACACCGTTGTGAGCAAACTTTCTTGCATAAATATGGAGAAAAGATTCTATCGGCGTGCTATAGCCATCGAAATGCTATAGAATCTGGCTGGAAAATT
>NW_016990730.1:0-554 GCF_001483705.2 Eufriesea mexicana | reverse complement strand
AACATAACTCAAACTAATGTGCTGAGAACAGTACTCCACGCTTCCCCAGGAACAAGCAGAACATACTGGAGCACAGTATGACACAGAAGTCCACCGAATAGCTGCGTATAGCACAAAAGGTGAACCTACCCTGTCTAAGCCTATCCAAACGTCACTTAACGGAGCGTAACATAGCGCAAACCAACGTGCCGAGGCCACGGTTGTTGATCGCCCCAGGGCCAAGCAGAATATAGCAGAGCAAAGCAGAGCGCAGAAAGCCGACGGATATCAGTGTGTAGAAAGAAGGTCGTAGCCAACCTTAACGAGCATAACATAATATCTCCTGATCAAACTTAACATATCATAACCTAACGTGCCGAGACCACTATTGCTGGCCTTGCATAGCCAAGCAGAATACACAAGTGACTAGTAGGGCGCAGAAATCCGCCGCAATGCAGTGTGCAACACAATAGCCAGATATATCCAGACATTACCTGAACTAACCTAAATATTCCAAGCGCAGCATAACTCACCATAATACTCCGAGACCACTATTGCTACCATTCCCAGAGCCA
>NW_016990729.1:0-820 GCF_001483705.2 Eufriesea mexicana | reverse complement strand
ACTTTATTTGTATAACATTGCTAGAATGACAAAATACCGGTACACTGTGCCTCGAGATATTAACTTTTGACAACGCAGTAATGAGTACAGCAACCGTAACCGTAGTGCAGCCGTTGGTATGCCTTGTTCGCTGGTGATGTGAATTCGAGTGATATTCTAGGTTAAGCTACGTAAAATGCGCTTATGGCAAGAGACTTTTACAATTGAAAGTATGGCATTTATTACATCACCCAATAGAACACTGTTGCCGCTGTATTGAATAACCCACTGAAGGTGTTGACTCGACGGCAGTTGTGGAATAGAAGTTGCATGGGCATTGTCCCTAGAGAAATCAACCATTGACATCACTGTACTGAGATGAGCAGTCACCACTGTAATGCAGCCGTAAGTATAATTTGCACACTGATGATATAAATTCAATAGCAGCTCTAGAATAATGTTGTATGTACGGTGCGTGTATGACTTAAGACATATCCGTTTGGCAGTACGGTACAGACTGCGTCCACCAATATGAAACTGTAGACGTTGGACTAAACTGTTCAGTGATGATCTAAATTCTATAACAAATCTAGATTGGCAAAACGCAGGTCCAGCTTCCCTCGAGATATTAACGATTGTCGACATACTGCGGAGTACTGCCATCATCACAGCCGTGTATACGTTGTACAACATTGTCCACTGATGATGCAAATTCAAAAGTAACTTTGGAATGACCTATATATGTTACGTTTACGGTTTGAGATATATCGAATTGACAGTACGGCACTTAGCACATCCACCGGAATACCACTGCTGCCTCTGTATTAGTCTGTTCAGTGAT
>NW_016990728.1:0-293 GCF_001483705.2 Eufriesea mexicana | reverse complement strand
GACCATCGGGAGGCCTGCAATAGTGGTCGCGGCACGTTATGTTGAGCTATGCTACGTTTCGGCGGGTTAGTTTGGGCGAGGCTACGTCAGCATCACTTCGAATATTGCGCTGAACACTGCTACTCGTTTCATTTTTGCGCTCTACATTGTTCTACAGCACTCTGCTGGATTCTGGGGATACGGGCAATAGTTGTCGCGGCACGCTAGGATTAGCTATGTTACGCTAAGTCTGATTAGGTTAGGCTAAGTTCGGTTAGGATAGCTCTGTCTTTCGTGCTATACCCTGATACTCG
>NW_016990727.1:0-641 GCF_001483705.2 Eufriesea mexicana | reverse complement strand
TAGAGCAGAGTGGAGCGCACAAGTCCACCGCAATCCAGTGTACAGCACACAAGTCGAGATATCTTAACATAACCATGCCTTTTTTCGCGTGAGTGAAATCTTCCAAAGATTCGTGGCCCCCCTCGGGGACTGGGAGCGGCTACGTGGGATTTTTACCAACTAAAACCCCACGATGGCCAGCCATTCGAATTTCGGGGCGCCCTGGACTTCGCGGGTACGCAATTGCCCGGACGCCCACGCGGCGCGACCGTAGTACATGCGCGACGGGATCTCGTACCCGAAACGTTCATGTCCATGCGCGCGAGACGGGTCGTTTACAGGCACACACATCACGCACACCACTGCACCGCAACACAGGCATGCGCTGCGGACACCGCGCGCCCGGTCCACGTTCTCACGAACAGACGGGCCCCGATCCGCCTGCCCATGGTCGCCCTGACCTAGGCTTCAACGGGAGAGAGAGACGGTCTCCCCGGCCGTAGGTACAGGGTCGCTCACGAAGGTGGAAGTGTAAAGCGTTTACACATACGGCCGAGCGCGCGGCGTCCTGCGGCGCCACGCTTGCACCCTCCGGCGCACTACGCGCGAGGAGCACGCGCTACGCTCGCGGTATCCCTCCGCGGCCTGCTTCTGTAACATAA
>NW_016990726.1:0-594 GCF_001483705.2 Eufriesea mexicana | reverse complement strand
CAATCTTATTGACATTTTCGTCTAATATTGCGGTGAGCAGGCCTTTCTGCGTGAATAAGGTGGTAAGATTATATCGGTTTGCTATAGCACATTCATTGGAGTAGAATCTGCCTGAATAGTTCAATACTGTTGACATTTTCATTTTCGACTAATATTGCGGTGAGCATTCTTTTCTGCGTAAACAGCGAGGTAAGGTTCCATTGGGTTGCTATAGCCATTGCATTGCAATAGAGTCTGACTGAAAAGCTCTATTTTATTGCCAATTTCGACTAATATCATGATGAGCAAGATATTATGCATAAATAAGGGGGAAAGATCTGATTGGTTTGTTATAGACATTGCATTGGAGTAGAATCTGACTGAAGAGTCCAATTTTATTGACATTTTCGTCCAATATTGAGGTGAGCAATCCTTTCTGCTTAAATACGAAGGAAAGATTCTATTGGTTAGCAACAGCCAGTGCATTGCTTTAGAATCTGAATGAAAAGATCAATTCTGTTAACATTTTCGACCAATAGTGAGGTGTGCATGCCTTTCTGCGTAAATAACGTGGTAAGATACTATTGGGTTGCTATAACCGTTGCACTGCAATAG
>NW_016990725.1:0-265 GCF_001483705.2 Eufriesea mexicana | reverse complement strand
CGTCTAGTTAGGTTGTGTTTGTTTCGCATAGGTTAGAGTAGCATTGA
Source organism: Eufriesea mexicana (assembly GCF_001483705.2). Taxonomy (NCBI): domain Eukaryota; kingdom Metazoa; phylum Arthropoda; class Insecta; order Hymenoptera; family Apidae; genus Eufriesea; species Eufriesea mexicana. Next base: position 218 of record NW_016990725.1, on the reverse strand, counting down.
CTTCCGTGGTGTCTCGGCATATTTGGATGGGTTGGGTTACGTTTGCTTAGGTTGGGCTAGGATAGCATTGACTTTCGTCCTATACACTGCCATTGGTTGTGTTCTTGCGCTCTACTGTGTTTTTGTATGATCCGATTTGCTCTGGGTATGCCAGGAACAGTTGCCGTGGTACGATAGTTTGTGTTAGGTCACGTTTGGTTTGGTTACGTTGGTTTGGG
>NW_016990724.1:0-567 GCF_001483705.2 Eufriesea mexicana | reverse complement strand
CCCTAACCTAGCCTGACCTAATTTAACCTAATCGAACGTAGCTTAACACAACATGACGTGCCGTGCCCACTATTACTGGCCACCCCAGAGCCGAGCGCAGTATATTAGAGCACATTAGAGATAATCCGGGGAATAGCAGTGTATAACACTATATTGAAAGTAGTCTCTCGTAACCCAGCCAAACTAAACAAATACAAACGTAGTCTAGATCAACCTAAACAGACGAGACCACTACGGCTGGCGTTCACAGGGACAAGCAGAATGTACTAGGTCACAGCAATCTGCAGAAATCCACTGCATTGCAGTGAATACCACAAGAGTCAAAGGTATCCCGTCCCAACCTGCCCTAACCTAACGCACCCAAGCGTAGCATAGCTCAACACAGCGAGCTGCGACCGCTGCTCCTGGCCTCCCCAGAGCCAAGCAGAATGTAGTAGAGCACAGTCTGTCACAAAAATAGACCCAAAAACAGAGTATAGCGCTAAAGTAGTAGCTACACTAACGAAACGTATCCTAACCGAACATAACCAATTGCAACATAGCACAACATAACGTACTGCGGCCACA
>NW_016990723.1:4223-5081 GCF_001483705.2 Eufriesea mexicana | reverse complement strand
CAGCTCAAAAGGTAAAGGTATCCTAACCAAACTTAGCACAACTCAGCCTAGCCGGACGTAACGCGACTCAACATAACTTGCAGAAACCACTACAGCTGGCCTACCCAGAGACAGACGGAAAGTATTTGATCACTGTAGGGCGCAGAAATCCATCTAATTGCAGACTATAGCTCAAAAGTCAAGCCTATCCTCTCCGAACCTAACCAATCGTAACAACCAAGCGCAGAAAAACACAAACAAACGTTCCCAGACCGCCATTAATGCCCTCCCCAGAGCCAAGCAGGACATACTAGAGCCCAGTAGAGCGCAGAAGTAAACCGAAGTGCAGTGTAGAGTGTAAAAGTTGAAGCTAACCCAACTGAACTTAGCCTAACCCAACCTGAACGGACGTAACGTGACAAAACGTAACGTGCCGAGAGCACTGTTGCTGGCCTTCCCAGAGGAAAGCTGAAGATCCTAGTGGACCATGGGGCGCAGAAATTCACCTAATAGCGGACTATAGTACTAAAGCCAAAGCTGTCCTCTCCTAACCAAACTAATCGTTAAATAACCGAATGAAACATGACTGAAACTAACGTGCCGCGACCTCTATTACTGGCCTCGCCAGAGCCAAGCAGAACACATTAGTGGCGGGTTGAACGCAGAGATACCGCGGAAACGCAGTTGATATCAGAAGAGTCAAAGCTATCCAAGCATAACTCAAACCAACGGAACATAACCAAACGTAGCCTAGCTAAACCTAACGTGCCGAGACGGTAATTTCTGCCAAACCCAGGGACAAGCTGAACATAATAGAGCACAGAACATCGCAGAAATCCACGGAATACCAGCGTAAAGCACATAAGATGAAGCTATACT
>NW_016990723.1:0-4091 GCF_001483705.2 Eufriesea mexicana | reverse complement strand
GCAGAAGCCCTCCGAATAGCAGTTCTCATCATATAAGATAAAGCTATCCTAGCGAAACATAGTACAACCCAGCCTAAACGGCCATAACCCGACGCAACGTATCGTTCCGAGACCACTATTTGTGGCCTTTCCGGAGCCAGGCAGATAATATTAGAGAACTGTAGGCCGCAGAAATCCACCTAATAGCAGACCATTGCACTGAAGTCAAAGCTGCCCTCTCCTAACCTTAGCAATCGTAACATAACCAAACTTAACGTAACCCAAGCTAACGTGCCGCAGCCAATATCTCTGTCCTCCCCAGAGCCAAGCAGAACACACTAGTGGATAATGGGATACAGAAATAAATAGAATCGCAGTGTATGCCAGCAATATCTAAGCTACCCAAACATATCCCAAACCACAGAGCATACCCAAACACAGCCTAACTAAACCTAACGTACCGAGACGGCCATTGCTGCCATCCCCAGTGCCAACCAGGCCATGCTAGAGCACTGCAGATCGCAGAAATCCACCGAATAGCAGCGTACAGCACAATAGTGGTAGCTATACTGACCAAACTTAGCATAACCCAACCTGACTAAACGAAATATGACTCAACATGAAGTGCCGAAACTACAATTGTTAGCATTCCCATAGCCAAGCTGTAAATATTAGAGCGCTGTAGGGAGCAGAAATCCCCCAAATAGCAGACTACAGCACTGAAGTCGATCATATCCTCTCCTATTCTAACCAAACGTAACATTACCAAACGAAATATAACACAACCTAACGCGCCCCGACCACTAAAGCTGGCCTCCTCAGAGCCAAGCAGAAAGAATTAGAGGGGAGTGGAAAGCAGCGATCCAAGAACCGTAGTGTACATCAAAATGTCAATGCTAACCGAACGTGACCCAAACAAACAGAATATAACCAAACATATCCTACCTCAACCTGACGCTCCGAGACAGCTATTGCTGCACTCTCCAGAGCCAAGCAGGACATACTAGAGCACAGTAGATCCCCGAAGTCCCCGAATTTCTGTATACAGGGCAAAAGTTACAGCTACCCCAACCAAAGATTGCCTAACGCTACCAATGCGAACGTAACATGTCTCAACCTAACCTGACGTGAACACTGTTGCTGGTCATCCCAATGACATGCGGAAAATATTAGAGCTCTGTAGGGAACAAAAATCAACCTAATAGCAGACTATAACTCTAAGGTCAAACCTGTCCTCTCCTAATCTAACCAACCGTAACATAACCAAACGTAGCATAACTCAACCTACCGTGCGACGAGCACTAGTAGTACGCACATATCCGTATATTGACAGTGCATATCAGGAAATTCAAATCTACCCAAACCTAGCCCAAGCTAAGTAACATAAACAAACATAGCATAAATAAACATAACGTGTCGAGACCGCTATGGCTGCCCTCCCAAGGGCCGAGGAGCACATCCTACTATTGGTGGACTTCACAGAGCAGAGCTGAAAAGATTAGAAAACCGTATGGCGCAGAAATCCGCCTAATAGCAGACTATAGCACTAAAGTCAAGCAATGCTCCCCAAACCTACCAAGGGTAACATGACCAAACGCAACATAACTAAACATGACATGCCACGACACCTACTGCTGACCGCCCCAGAGCCTAGGAAAGCACATTAGTGGAGAGTAGAATGCAGAATTCCATAGAATATCCGTGTATATCAGAAAAGTCAAAGCTGCACAAACCTTTCTCGAACCATCGGAAAATAGCCAAACATAGCCTAACCTAAACCTGATCTGCCGAGACCGCTATTGCTGCCATCCGCAGAACGAAGCAGGGCTTCCTAGAGCACAGTGGAGAGCAGAAATCCACCGAACAGCGGTGTACAGCACAAAAGTTAACGCTATCCCAACCAAGCTTAGCCTAACACAACCTAACCGAAAGTAACCTGACTCAGCATAACGAGCCGAGACCACTATTGCTGGCTTTCCCAGCTCCGAGCTGAAAATATTACAACACTGTAGGTTGCAGAAATCTACCTAACAGCAGGTTATAGCGCTAAAGTCAAGCCTACACGCTCCTATCATAAACAGTCGTAACATAGCCAAACGTAACCTAACTCAACATAACCTGCCGCGAACACTACTGCTGGCCTCCCAAGAACCAAGTAGAACACATTGGTGGAGAGTAGAACGCAGAAATCCATAGGATCGCAGTGTATATCAGAAAGGACGCAGCTGCCCAAACCTAACCCAAACCAACGGAACATACCCAAACATAGCATAACTCTACCTATCATGACGAAACCAATATTGCTGCACCCACAGAGCTAAGCAAGATATACTAGGGCACAGTAGAGCGCAGAAATCCATCGAATGGCCGTGCACAGCACAAAAGTTAGGGTTACCCTAACCATACTTTTCCTGACCCAACCTAACCCAACGTAACATGTCACAACATAACGTGCCGAGGTCACTACTGGTGGCCTTCCCACAGCGAAGCTGAAGATATTCGAGCAGCCTAGGGCGCAGAAATCCATCTTGAAGCAAACTACAGCATTAAAGTCGAAGCTGCCCTCTCCAAAACTGACCAAAAGGGGCAAAAGCCAACGTAGCCTAGCTGATCGTAGCTTGCCGAGTCAACTATTTCTGGCCTTCGCAGTTCCCAGTGGAACACATTAATGGGGAGTAGATCCGAGAAATCCATAGAATCGTAGTGTATGCCAGAAAAGTCAGAGCTACCCAAACACAACCCAAGCCAACCGAACCTAACGGGAGATAACCAAACTCAACCTAACATGCCGATACTGCTATTGCTGCCCTCCTCAGAGCCGTGCAGGATATATTAGGGCTCAGTAGACCGCCGAAATCCACAATATGGCCGCGTGCGGCACAAAAGTTTATGTTACACTAACCAAACATGGTCCAACCCAATCTATTCGAACGAAACCCGACACAACATTATGTGCCAAGACCACTATTGCTGGCCCTCCCAGCGTCAGGCTGAAAACATCAGAGCACTCTTGGGCGCAGGGATCCACCGAATAGCACACTATAGGCCTATACTCAAAGCTACCCTCACCTAACATAATCAATCGTAACATAAACAAACGTAATCTAACACAAGCAAACGTGCCCCGAACGCTATTACTGGCCTCCACAGAGCCAAGCAGGACACACTAGTGGAGAGTAGGTCGCATAAATCCATCGAATCGCAGGGTATATCAGAAAAATCAAAGCTACCTAAGCCTAACCCAAACCAACGTAACATATCCCAACATAGCCTAACCAAACCTAACGTGCCGAGACAGCAATTGCTGCCATCACCAGTGCCATGCAGGACATATTAGGGCACATTAGAGCGCAGAAATCCACCGTATGGCCGCGTACAGCACAAAAGTTAATGATATACTACCCAAACTTAGCCTAACCTAACCTAACCAAACGCATCCTGGCTCAGCATCACCTGCCGAGACCACTATGGGTGGCCTTCCCACAGCCAAGCTGAAAATATTACAGCACTGTAGGGCGCATAAATCCACCGAAAAGCAGTGTACAGCACAAGAGATGAAGCTGTCCTGATCAAACAGCCTAACTCATCCTAAATGAACGTAGCCTGGCAAAGTATAACTTACCGAGGGCACTATTGGTGGTATTCCCAGATAGTAGCCGTAAATATTAGAGCTCTGTAGGTCGCAGAAATCCACCCAATAATAGATTATAGCACTAAAGTCAAAGCTACCCTCTGCTAACTTAACCAAACGAAACATATTCAAACCCAATGTAACTCAACCTAACGTGCAGCGAGCACTATTGCTGGTCTCCACATAGGCAAGCAGAACACGTTAGTGGAGAGTAGAGCGCAGACATTCATATTATCACAGTGTATATGAAGGAACTCAAAGCTACCCAAACCTAACCCAAACCGACAGAAGATAAACGAACATTTTCTTTTTAACGCTAGCGTGCCGAAACCGCTATTGTTGCCCTCCCCAGAGCCAAGCAGGACATACTAGACCACAGTAGAATGCAGAAATCCACCGAAAATCTGTGTGCGGTACAAAAGTGAAAACTGTCCTAGCGAAACGAAGCTCAACCCTACCTACCCGGACGTAACCTGACCCA
>NW_016990722.1:0-335 GCF_001483705.2 Eufriesea mexicana | reverse complement strand
TAACAGTGTGCGAGGTATGGAAGTCAAATAATTCTACAATTCTATTATTATACAATACTTTATTTACTGCTCAAAAAGGTATCGTCAGTTTTTTAGTGCAGAATCTTTGGTTTTCTACTCTTCTCTAGCCAAAAAGTCGTCGAGTGCAAAGGGTTAATTTTCTCCACCATGACACATCATGCTAAGGATCTTACTTTATTTTTCCATTTCATTTTCTCCACTATGACACATCGTGTTAAGGATCTTCTTTTATTTTTCCATTCAATTTTCTTCATTATGACACAACGTGTTAAGGATCTTCTTTTATTTTTCCATTTAATTTTCGTCGTGATAGG
>NW_016990721.1:0-809 GCF_001483705.2 Eufriesea mexicana | reverse complement strand
ACCGCGATATTAGTCGAAAGTGTCAATAAAATTGAACTTTCCAGCCAGATTCTATAGCATCGCCACGGCTATAGGACGTGAATTGAATCTTTCCTCCTTATATAAGCATGGAAGTTATCTCACCACGATGTTAATCGAAAATGTCAATAAATTTGAATATTCCATATACATTCTATATCAACGCAATGGCTATAGCACGCGAATTGGATCTTTCCTCCTTATCTATGCAAGAGAGATAGCTCACCACAATATTATTCGGAAATGTCAATAAAATTGAATTTTCCAGCTTGATGATCTAGCTATGCAATGGCTATAGCACGCCAGTAGAATCTACCGACCTTATTTATGCAATAAAGTTAGCTCACCACGCTATTAGTCGAAAATGTCAATAAAATTGAATTTTCCAAGAGGATTCTATACCGTTGCAGTGGTAATAGCACGCCAATAGAATCTTTACTCCTTATTTATGCAAGAAACGTGACTCACCACGATATTAGTCGAAAATGACAGTAAAATTGAATTTTCCTGCCAGAGTCCATAGCACTGCATAGCCAACAGCACGCCAAAAGTAACTTGTAACTTTCCCCCTTACTTATGCAAGGAAGTTAGGTCACCACGATATTAGTCGTAAATGTCAATAAATCTGAATTTTCCAGCCAGATACTATAGCAATGCATCGGCTATAGCACGCCAATGGAATCTTTCCTCCTTATTTATGCAAGAAAGTTAGCTCACCACAGTATTATTCGGGAATGTCAATAAATTTGAATTTTCCAAACACATTGTATATCAACGCAATGGCTATAGCA
>NW_016990720.1:0-323 GCF_001483705.2 Eufriesea mexicana | reverse complement strand
TCGACTTTCGTGGTATACACAATTATCCGGAGGGTTTATGTGATGTACTGTACTCTACTGTTTTTGCTTGGCTCTGAGAAGTACGGCAGCTGTGGACCTGGCACACCCAGTTGAGATACGATACCTTAGGCTGGATTACGTTGGATTGCGTTATGTCAGCGAATGTCAGACTTTTTGCTTTACACTTCAACGCAACGGAATTCTGCTCTCTGCTGTACTTCAGTATACTCTCCTTGGATCTGCGGAGGCCAGAAATAGTGGTTTCGGTGCGTTAGATTTAGTTTGGCTACGTGTGCATATGAGAAGTTTTGTTATTTTCGGAG
>NW_016990719.1:482-1051 GCF_001483705.2 Eufriesea mexicana | reverse complement strand
GCAAGTAGATGGCTGGTCTTGCCATTGGATTGAAGGCGTTAGGCGATATATTCACCAAGCTATTACATGTTATAGATTTTGAATAGACATACTCACTGGCAAGTAGATGGCTGTACTTGCCATTGGTGTGAAGGCGTTGGGCGATCTATGCACCATTCTATAACATGTTATAGATTTTGAATTGACCTATTCTCTGGAGATTAGGTGGCTGTACTTGCCATTGGATTGAACGCGTGAGGCGATCTATTCACTTATAGATTATGGATAGACCTATTCTCTGGCAAGTAGATGGCTGTAATTGCCATTGGATTGAAGGCGTTAGGCGATCTCTTCACGAAGCTATAACAGGTTATAGATTTTGAATAGACATATTCTATGGAAAGCAGATGGCTGTACTTGCCATTGGATTGAAGGCGTCAGGCGATCTAATCACCAAGCTATGACATCTTGTAGACTTTGAATATACTTATTCTCCGGCAAGTAGATGGATGTGCTTGCCATTGGATTGAAAGCGTTAGGCGATGTATTCACCAAGCTATAAATGGTTATAGATTTTGAATTGACCTATT
>NW_016990719.1:0-225 GCF_001483705.2 Eufriesea mexicana | reverse complement strand
CAGATTATAGATCTTGCATAGCCCTATTCTCTGGCAAGTAGATGGCTGTACTTGCCATTGGATTGAAGGCGTTAGGCGATCTATTCACCATGCTATAACAGGTAATAGATTATGAATAGACCTATTCACTGGCAAGTAGGTGGCTGTACTTGCCATTGGATCGAAATCGTTAGGCGTTCTATTCACCAAGCTATAATAGGTTATAGATTTTGAATAGAACTATTC
>NW_016990718.1:0-1270 GCF_001483705.2 Eufriesea mexicana | reverse complement strand
CTATTTTATTTATTTTGAATTACTATTTTCCTATTTCATTTATTTCGAATTACTATTTTCCTACTTTATTTATTTTGAATTACTATTTTCCTATTTCATTTATTTCGAATTACTATTTACCTATTTCATTTATTTCGAATTATTATTTTTCTGTAACGAAAAAATCACCGAATGCAAAGGGTTAAAATTTGTTCTTCAATTTATTGTTACGAGATAGATTCTAAAAATTATAGCAAAACGTAGTAATGTTTAAATAATGATTCAAACTTTTAATAATATTTCTTATTATTCATAGTACTGGAAAATAATAATACATCTTTACCAATAGTTTCGATAATCTTGTTTCTCTGTTTACATTTAACCATGTCACGAAGCTGATCGTGTCGAATGTCGCGTAATTTCTGCAGGAGCAACTTTCCAGGATCGATTCCCGATTTTAACGAGAAGCGTTTACGAATGTCGAAGATGTTGCTTAATTTTTCAGTGTCCTCTTAGCGAGCATCGTAAAGCGAGTTTAATATTCAGCACACCGAACGGCGAGTTACAACACACGTTACGATATCCCTGCCAAGACGATAACATAATCTTTACACAACGTTCAAGAAACTCTCCTCGCGCATATAAACGTCGTGGAATTGCCATTCGCTGATTTCGTTCGGTAAAATAGACATTTGGGTAAATATCGGCGTAAGAACGGACGTGTTACGTCACATCTGAACCAAGCCTAACCCGAAATTAACCGTAGCCCAAACTAAATCCGAAGCTAACCGAAATTCGAACATGAACCAAATGTATCGCGAACTTAAGGCACATCAAACCGATATACAAACCTAAACCAAACCTAATCAAAACGAATCTAACGCAAACAAGTGAAATTGAATCGAAACTCAAATTTAATCAAACCTAATCCAAATCAAACCACACCCAAAATTTAAACCAATCCTAACCACAACAAATCTAACGCAAACAAGTAAAATCGAATCCAAATCCAAATCTAACCAAATCTAAGACCACACTAAAACCGAAACCCATATGTAAATAAATTTTAACTAAAACAAATCTAACGCAAACAAATCAAACAAAACCAAAACCTAAATCTAACCAAACTTAACCCAAACCAAATCGAAACCCAAATCTAAACCAAACTTAACTAGAACAAAGCTAATGCAAACAAGACAAATCGAATCGAAATCTAAATCTAACCAAGCCTAACCCAAACCGAACCGAAAACCAAATCTAGACCAAACCTAACTATAATGCAGACATGAAC
>NW_016990717.1:0-886 GCF_001483705.2 Eufriesea mexicana | reverse complement strand
AAAGCTTTATCTGCTGGAATAATATGTTCTCTTCCAATTTAAGTTTGTCTGCAATTCTACAATCATCAATGTATATTACAGTTATGGCTACAGTTATTTAAAATTGACAGCACGGTACTTGATGTTTGATGTATCCACCAACAGGGCAGAGGAGCCGCTGAAGGAACACAGTTCAATGATGATGCAGATACTACAGCAACCCTAGAATGAAAAAAGGCGGATCCATTATAGGCCGAGACATTAGCAATTGCCAAAACGGTACTGAGTACAGCCACCCTCAGATTAATGCTGCCGTTGGATTAACCTGCTCACTGATGACAAACATTCCACGGTAGTTCTAGAATAATCAGAGGATTCATCAGTTTTGGATAGAGATATTGACAGTTCCCAGTGCGGCAGCTGGTGCATCAATCAATAGATCACAGGAGCAGTTCATTTAATTTGTACAGTGTTGAATTAAATTAGTCTGTATTCCTAGTATAGTCAATGTAAACGCCAGTTCTGGCTAGAGGTACTTAGTATTCCCTGTACTGCAGTTGGCAAATTCACCGATGGAGCACCGTGTGCATTGTATTAATCTGTTCAATGATGATTTGTGTACTATTGCCATTCTAGAATGACGAAGGCCAGAACAAATATAGCACGAGACACTAACAATTGAAGAAAGTGTACTGAGTACAGCCATCAACTAATTACTGCAGCCGCTGGACTAGCATGTCCGCTGATGGTCGAAATTCCAACGCAAGTCTAGAATAATCAATATATAATGCCGTAATGGCTATAGATATTTGCAGTTGAACGTGCGGCTTTCTGTACGTCAACCAATAGAGCACTTCAGATAGTGGGTTGAACTGATCAATGATGATATACATTCTATTGGAATTCT
>NW_016990716.1:310-571 GCF_001483705.2 Eufriesea mexicana | reverse complement strand
AGAGAGTAGAAAGCAACCAAATAGCAGCGTCTAGCACAAAAGGCAAAGATATAATAACCTAACCTGACCTAACCTAACCTAACCTAACCAATCGTGGAATAGCTGAACCTAACGAGCCGAGACCCCTAACGCTGTCCTCCGCAGAGTCATGCAGAACATATTAGAGCACAGCAGGTAGCATGAATCCACCGAATATCCGTGTATAACACAAAAGTCAAAGCCATCCTAACCAAACGTTTCCTAATCTAACCTAGCCAAACG
>NW_016990716.1:0-269 GCF_001483705.2 Eufriesea mexicana | reverse complement strand
TATTTCTGGCCTCCTCGTCGCCAAGCAGGGCATGCTAGAGGAGAATAGAGCGCAGAAATTCACCGAAAAGCAGTGTGCGGCCCAAAAGTCATAGCTACCCTGGCCTAACCTAACCAAACGTAACACAACCGAACGTAACCTAACTCAATCCAACGTGCCGAGGCTACCGTTTATGTCCCTTCCGGAGAGAAGCAGAGCGTCATAGAGCACAGAAGATCGCAGGAGTCCATACGATAGTATCGTATATCACAAAAGTCGAAGCCATAGTA
>NW_016990715.1:0-975 GCF_001483705.2 Eufriesea mexicana | reverse complement strand
TATGACCTTTGCGAAATTTTTGTTTGGAATTTTAATAGCACTACTTCAGCCACACGGGTTTATGTGTAATTTAATAGCGTAACATAAATTGAACATAAACAAAATTTCTTTGGACAAATAATGCACACGCTACAATACGTCTGTCTGTCGTCGCGGTCGCACGCAGAAGAAAAGAAAAAAGAAAAGAAAGCGGGATAGTTGCGTGCTTTAGGAGAAGGATAGTTAAGCACAGGAGGCTTAACACGTTCTCTGTCGCCCTTATTTTACGCGATTTGCCCATGGCGCCAACATGAATTTCTTGTCATGCGATGTATTAGGGTGTCCCATAAGTTTCTTCCTTTTTTTTTCATGCGAAATCAATAGACGATTTTTGTCGGTTAAGGTTGATTTACTGTGTTAGATATGAACCGTTTTGCTCTATTACCTTTTTCCATCTCTCAGGAAGCCTCATTATGCCCTCTTTCCAAAATTCTTGAGACTTATTTGCAAAGTATTCATCGAGGTGCGTGTTTATTTCGCTTTCGGGTTTGTGACATTTATCACGGAGACAATTTTTTAACGAAAGAAACAAGTAATAATCGGATGGTGCAAGGTCTGGTGAGTACGGAGGACGAGGTAGAACATTACAATCAAACTGTAAAAGAGTTTTCTCTCTTACGGCCAACGCAACATGCGGTCTTGCGTTGTCTTTTGGCTACTCATATTCCATTGATCGGCGTAGAAACCGATTTTAAAAGAGACTTGGTCACCAACGAAACGTACTTTGAAAGAGCTGTGAGACGACTGAAATCGATGCCATAAACGGACAATAAATAAGCCAGCATGTTTACAAACATAGCTGTCTCGAGGACATACATAGCGTGGCGCGGAAAAAACTTATGGGAGACTCTCATATATTATTTTGAAATATGTTATACAGCAGATTGGGTCAGTAATATAATCCTGTTTAATGCATTTTTCGTGATGGAGTCACCG
>NW_016990714.1:0-527 GCF_001483705.2 Eufriesea mexicana | reverse complement strand
TATCTTTTCTCATTATTTAGACGGGAAAGGTAGCTCACAACGATATCAGTCGCAAATGTCCATGGAGTCACGTTTTCCAGCCAGATTCTGTAGCATTGCAATGGATATATCGCGCCATTAGAATATTTGCTCCTTATTTATGCAAGAAGGTTAGCTCACCACGATATTAGTAGAAAATGTCAATAAATTGTCAATAAAATTTAATTTTCCAGCCAGGTTCTATAGGATTGCAGTGCCTATAGTACGCCAGTAGAACCTTTCCTCCTTCCATATGCAAGAAAGATTGGTCACCACGATAGTAGTCGATAATGTCAATAAAATTGAATTTTCCAGCCAGATTCTTCAGTATTACCATGGCTATAGCACACCAATAGTATATTGCGCCATTATTTATGCGAGAAACATAGTTCACATAGATATCAGTCGAAAATGACAATAAAATGACTTTTCCATCCCGATTCTACAGCAGTGCAATGGCTATAGAACGCCAATAGTATCTTTTCTCATTATTTAGGCGGGAAAGGAAG
>NW_016990713.1:0-566 GCF_001483705.2 Eufriesea mexicana | reverse complement strand
ATGTATGTATGGATGTATGTATGGATGTATGGATGGATGGATGAATGGATATATGCATGTTTGAATTTATGCATGTACGGATGTATGGATGTATGGATGCGTATATGTATGGCAGTATGGATGGAAAGATGTATGGATGGATGGATGTATGGATGGATGGATGAATGTATGGAAGGATGGATGGATGGACGGATGTGTGTATGGATGGATGTGGATGGATGTATGTATGGATGGAATGAAGTATGGACGGACGGATGTACGGAAGTATGGATGTATATATGGATGTGTGTATGGGAGTATGTATGGATGTGTGGGTGTACGTATGGATGTATGCATGGATGGATGGTTGTAAGGTTGGACGGATTTATGGATGTATGGATGTGTGGATGTATGGATGTACGAATGTATGGATGTACGAATGTATGGATGTACGGATGTATTTATTTATGGATATATGGATGGACAAATGTATGGATCGGTGGATGTATGGGTGGGTGTCTGTGTAGATGGATGGATATATGGATCGATGGATGTATGGATGGGTGGATGTATGGATGGGTGGATGT
>NW_016990712.1:0-1074 GCF_001483705.2 Eufriesea mexicana | reverse complement strand
GGTCTCGGCACGTTAGTTTGGATTAGGCTGCGTTTAGTTAGGTTATGTTTGGAGATGTTAGGAAAGGATAACTCTGACTTTTGTGCTATAAACTGCTATTCGGTAGATTTCTGCGCCCATCAGATTTCTGCGCCCTACTGAGCAGTAGTATTTTGGGCTTGTCTGTAGGGAGGCCAGCAACGTTGGCATCTGCACGTTAGGTTGAGCTACTCTACGTTTGTTTATATTACGTTTGGATATGTTAGGAGAGGTAGGAGCTGACTTTTGTCCTACAGACCGCTGTCCGGTGGACTTCCGCTCTCTACTGTGCCCTCCTGTGCTCTGCTCGACTCCGGGAATGCCAGCAATAGTTGTTGCGGCGCTTTAGGTTCAGTCAGTCTACGTTTGGTTAGGTTTGGTTAGGTTAGTTTGGTTTAGGATGTCTCCGAATATTGTGCAATACAGTGCAATTTGGCGACTTCCTGCGTGCTGCTCTCCGCTAGTATATCCTGTTTGTCTCTAGAGAGGCCCGCAATAGTGGCCTCGGCACGCAAGTTTGAGCTATGTTACGCGTGGCTTGTCCAGGTTCAGAAATTTTTGGTTAGTGTAGCTTTGACTTTTGTCCTATACACTCCTGCTCGATCGTTATCTGTGCACAGCATTGCTCTACTAGCATCTGCTTGACTCTGGGGCGGACAGGAGTAGCAGTCGTGGCAGTTATGCTTCAGCTGGGCAACGATTTGTTTGGTTAGTATGGCTTTGGCTTTTGTGCTACACAAAGCTAATCGGTTGATTTCTGCGCTCTGCTGTGCTGTAGTACAATCTACTTGGCTTTGTGGAATCCAGCAATATTGGTCCCGGGTCGTTAGATTAAGTTACGTTGCGTTTGGTTATACGAAGCTTGGACGGGATGGGATATGGTTGCTACGACATTTGTGCTATACACTGCTATCCAGTAGATTTATGCGCTCTACCGTGCTCTAAGGCGCTCTGCTCGGCTCTGTGGATGCCAGCAATTGCGGTCTCGCCTCGCTAGGTTGAGATATGCTACATTCAGTTAGGTTATGTTAGTTAGGATTAGGCCTGCAAATCTTC
>NW_016990711.1:0-541 GCF_001483705.2 Eufriesea mexicana | reverse complement strand
ATCTTTCCTCGTTACTTATGCAAGGAAGTTAGCTCTCCACGTTATTAGCCAAAAATGTCAATATAATAGAATTTCCCAGGATGATTCTATAGCATTGCAGTGCCTATACCACGCCAATAGAATGTTTACTCCTTATTTATGCGAGAAAGCTTTCTCACCAGGATATTAGTCGAAGATGTACTAATAAAATTGAATTTTCCAGTCATACTCCAGAGCATTGCAATGGCTATAGCACGCCAATAGAATCTTTCCTTCTTATTTATGCAAGAAAGTTAGCTCTCCACGTTATTAGCCAAAAATGTCAGTAAAATTGATTTTCCCAGTAAGATTGTATAGCATTGCAATGCCTATGCCACGCCAATAGGACCTTTCCTCCTTTTTTACGCGGGAAAGTTAAGTCACCACGATATTAGTCGAAGATGTCAATGAAATTGAATTTTCCAGCCAGATTCTGCAGCATTGCAATGGCTATAGCACTCGAAGAGTATCTTTCCTCCTTATTTATGCAAGAAGGATAGCTCACCGCGATATTAGTCGAAAA
>NW_016990710.1:0-437 GCF_001483705.2 Eufriesea mexicana | reverse complement strand
GCTGTAGAAGGTTATAGATTTTGAATAGACCTATTCTCTGGCAAGTAGGTGGCTCTACTTGCCATTGGTTGAAGGCGTTTGGCGATCTATTCTCCAAGCTATAACAGGTTATAGATTTTGAATGCACCTTTTCCCTGGCAAGTAGATGGCTGTTCTTGCCATTGGTTGAAGGCGTTAGGCGACCTATTCACCAAGCTATAACAGATTTTACATTTTGAATAGACCTATTCTCTGGCAAGAAGATGGCTGTAATTGCCATTGGATTAAAGGCGTTATGCGATCTATTTGCCAAGCTGTGGCAGCTGATAGACTTTGAACAGACTCATTCTCTGGCAAGTAGATGGCTGTATTTGCCATAGGATTGAAGGCGTTACGCGACCTATTCACCAAGCTGTAGAAGGTTATAGATTTTGGATAGACCTATTCTCTGGCAAGTA
>NW_016990709.1:0-789 GCF_001483705.2 Eufriesea mexicana | reverse complement strand
CCATACACACATCCGTCCATCCATCCATCCTTCCATACATTCATCCATCCAAACATCCACCCAACCATACATCCATCGTTCCATACATCTTTCCACCATACTTCCATCCACCAACCCCTCCATCCTTCCATGCATCCATACACACATCAATACACAGATCCATACATACACGCATGCATTCATCCATACATACATACATACATACATTCTTACATACATCCATACATAAATCCATACATACATCCATACAAACATCAGTACATCCATCCATCCGTCCACCCATCCATAAATCCACCTAACCATACATCCATCCGTCCATACATCCATACATCCATATATCCATACAACCATACACCCACCCATCCGTACATCCATACTTCCATACATCGTTACATCCGTACATCCGTCCATCCATACATCAATCCATCCATACATCCATCCATCCATACAACCATTCATCCATACATACATGCATCCATACCGCAATCCATCCATACATCCATCCATCCATCCATACATCCATACATCAATCCAACAATCCATCCATCTATCCATCCATACATCCATACAACAATCCATCCATCCATCCATACATACATCCATACAAACATAAATACATCCATACATCCATACATCCATAAATCCATACATCCATCCATCCATACATACATACATCCATACATATGTCGATCCATCCATCCATTCTCCCATACATCCATCCATCCGTACATCTGCCCACCCATAGATCCACCCTTCCATATATCCACCGATCCATAAATCTACCCATTC
>NW_016990708.1:0-579 GCF_001483705.2 Eufriesea mexicana | reverse complement strand
TGCATAGATACATTTGCAATTCTCAGTATGGTAGCTGATATATTCACCAATACAGCACAGCAGTCGTTGGATTTATCTGCTCAGTGATGAATTATAAGGCATTGGAATACTTGAATGACTATGGACTGCCCCATTGCCGCCCGAGACATTAGTAAACGACGTTTAGTAAACGACGAAACAGTACTGAGTACAGACAACATCACAGTACTTCACCCGTTGGAATAATTTGTGCACTTATAATTTAAGTTGAACAGCAACTCTAGAGAAATTAATGCATATTACGTTTATGGCTACAGCTATATGGAATTGACAGAATGTACGGAGTACATGCACCAACAAAGCACTGTAGCTGCTGGATTAACCTGTTCATTGATGATTAATATCCAACAGCAGTTCTAGAAGAACAGAGCATTGACCCATTATCGCTCGAGATATGAAAAATTGACATGGCGGGGCTGGCTACAGACATTAGCACAGTCCTTCAGTCATTGAACTAATTTGATCACTGATGGCTTAAATTCCACAGTTGTTCAGGAATAATCAACGTATACGTCAATTATGGCCAGAGATATTTACAAT
>NW_016990707.1:0-912 GCF_001483705.2 Eufriesea mexicana | reverse complement strand
TGCTGCTGCTGCTGCTGCTGCTGCTGTTGCTAGAGGTGGTGTAGTGGTGCTGCTGTGCCACTGCCGGTGGTGACGCTTCTGCTGCTGGTGGTAGTAGTAGCGATGAAACGGGATGGTGGCGTAGCTCCTGCTGGACTGACAGCGGGTCGGACAGGGACAGCGACAGATAGACGGAGAGGCAGCGAGACAATCGGACTGGAAGAGCTTGCGGGAGAGCCAGAGAGAGAAAGTACGAACTCGATCGAAGAGTGATAGAACGAGACAGAGAGCAAGGGAGAGACAGATAGAGAGAGAGAGAGGCGGCACGTTGTAGACAGAACCGCTGGCTGAAAGAGCTTGCACGGGGTGAAGCAGGGGCAGGAGAGAAGGTGGGAGAGAGAGAGCGGGAATCGGTGCTGGAAGAGCGACCACGAGAGCGGCAGAGCAGACAGAGAAGGGAAAAGCGGCCGAGAGAAAGAGAGAGAGGAGGGAAGCACCGGTGGAGGAGGCATTATATACTGGCTGGATCCTCATTCGGCTGCCAGTTTCTCGGCTGTACGCGGCAACGAGTGTAGCCACGCTCCTCGAACCACGATATTCGTGACCTTTTCCAATCGGGGAGGAATCCGTTTTCGAGAGTCCGGTCCGCTTCACGGAACAGGAAGGGACAGAACCCGCTGCCTCTGTCGCTGCCGCTGCCGCTGCTCTTCTTCCTCGTCGTCGAGTCAAGGACGCTCGGTGTGCAGCCTCTAGTGGAAGCTCGTCGTCGTCGTAGTCTGGAGTCTGCTTCTTTCTTTTGTTTTTCTCCGACATCCCTGCAAATCGACGTACCGTGCTGTTCGCATCCAGGCTGTTTCCGTGCACACGCATCCGGGGGTGAGACACCTTGAGCGAGAAGGTCCAGAAGACGCAGCGGAGGGTGTACGCGTGACG
>NW_016990706.1:0-590 GCF_001483705.2 Eufriesea mexicana | reverse complement strand
CGCCCTACAGTGCTCAAATATTTTCAGCTTGGCTCTGGCAAGGCCATCAGTAGCGGTCTCGGTACGTTATGGTGAGTCAGGTTTCGTTCGGTTACGATGGTTCAGACTATGTTTGGTCAGGGTGGCTATAGCTTTTGTGCTATACACTGCTATTCGGTCGATTTCTGCGCTCTACTGTGTTCTGGTAGGTCCTGCTCGGCTCTGGGGTGTGCAGCAATGGCGGTCACGGCACATAAGTTTGAGTCAGGTTACGTAAGGTTAGCTTGGCCTTGGCAAAGTTAAGTAAGGATAGCTTTAACTATTGCGGTATACACTGCTGTACGATGGATTTCTGCGCTCCACTCCGCTCTAGTATGTCCTACTTCGCTCAGGAGAGGCCGGAAATTGTGGGCGCGGCACGTCAGTGTATGTTAGGATACCTTCGGTTGTCTTATTATTCCCTAGGTTACGAGGGGACAGCTATGCCTTTAGAGCTACAGCCTGCTATTAGGTAGACTCATGCGCCCTGCAGTGCTCTAGTGTTTTCTGCTTCGCCCTGGAAAGGCCAGCGATTGTGGTCTCGGTACGCTATAATGAGTCAGGTTACGCTC
>NW_016990705.1:0-801 GCF_001483705.2 Eufriesea mexicana | reverse complement strand
TAACGCAAAAGTCATAGTTACCCTATCCTAAGCTAACCAAACGTAACGTAACCAAACATAGCCTAACTGAACCTAACGTTCCTACACCACTACTGCTGAACTCCCTAGCGCAAGGCAGGGCATATTAGAGCGCAGTACAGCACAGAAATCGATCCAAGCAGTGTATAGTACAAAAGTTAAAGCTAGCCTATACAGACCTAACCTAACCTAACATAACCAAACGTAACGTAGCTCAACCAAACGTGCCACGACCGATATAGCTGGCCTTCGCAGGAACAAGCCGATGCTAATTCAGCAGTGCAGTGCGCAGACACAGACCGAGTAGCAGTGTATAGCGTAAAGCAACTAAGGCAAAGCCTATGCTAACCTAGCCAAGCCAAGCGTAACCTAACTCAACCTAGCGTGCCGAGAGCACTACTGCACGTCTCCACAGAGCCAAGCAGAACACATTGGAGCAAAGTAGAAAGTAGGATTGCACCGTATAGCAGAGTAAAGCACAAAAGCCGAAGCTATCCTATCCAAACATAACCCGTCATAACGTGCCGAGTCCTCTAGTACTGCCCACCTCCCCTCGGAGCCATGCAGTACATATAAGTGGAATATAGAGCGCAGAAATCCATTGTATCGCTGTGTATAATACAGAAGTCAAAGCTATCCAAACCAAACCCAGACGAATATAACCGAGAAGAACGCAGCCTAACTCGACATAGCGACGCGCGGCCGCTACTGCTCGGCTCTCAGAGGCCAAGCAGAATAGAGTAGTACGCAGTGGAGCGCAGAAATGCACCGAATAACAGTGCA
>NW_016990704.1:0-2195 GCF_001483705.2 Eufriesea mexicana | reverse complement strand
CGCGAGAGGCTGTGATTTATGCAAGAATGATTTACCGGCTGCAGTTTTCAGACCGTGAGACTGGACTTTGGTCGACTTTGCAAAGTTGAAATTCGAGCACGTGTAAATTGTGTGCACCCGATAACGTTGAAATCGAGCGTTACTTGCTTGCAGCTTTTGGCTCGATCAAAATCATGCCAATATTGTCTTATCGTCGAGTTAAATCATTCGAAAATTGATACCTGAGTACGTCAAATTCGTTTGGTACAGATTCGAAAAAATTCGAGGCTTTCGTGACTTCTTGGCTCAATCGGCTGAAAATTTATGCCAATATTGCCTTATCATCGAGTTAAATTTTTTGAAAATTGATATCCGAGTACGTCAAATTCGTTTGGTACAGATTCGAAGAAATTCGAGGCTTTCGTGACTTCTTGGCTCAATCGGTTGAAAATTTATGGCAATATTGTCTGATCGTCCAGTTAAATTTTATTAAAATTGATACTCGAGTATGTCAAATTTTTTTTTTTAAAGATTTGAAAAAATTCGAGACTTTTGTGACTTCTTAGCTCGATCGGCTGAAAATTTATGCCAATATTGTCTGATCGTCGAGTTAAATTTTTTGAAAATTGATACTCGAGTATATCAAATTTGTTTGATACAGATTCGAAAAAATTCGAGACTCGTGTGACTCTCCAAACTGAAAACTGCCAGTCGATAACGCGAGAAATAGATCATGGCGATCCTACGATCCTCGTAGAGATCCACGTGGACGTGTGAATTCGCAATTCCCAAACTTCGATATCTACTCGACGTCTACACAGACACTGTACATGAACTTGAAAGTCTCTAAAGTGCAATTGATCACGAATATCCAATTACGCGTTTAAAAGATTCGAAACACCCCCAGAATGATCCTGTAAGATTCTCCTTCGATCCTGCTACTCGATTAACTTTCTCCAAGTCGCGTTTCACAGAGCATAGCAAAAGCAACCGAAGTTCGCGAGTTCGAGCAAAGAATAAAATGACCAAATCGGGAGGAGGACTTGCTAATTGCATTTTTAACCTAATTTTCACGGTACACGCGATCGCGTTATCGATTCGTTACGATCGGGGAAATTATTCCGTTCGATCTCGAATTCGAAAACTCGTTTCGCGATGGCATCGCGGTCGGTGAAGTCGCCAGCTGCATTTTGCCATGCAACAACCTGTCAACTGTTGTCAAAATTCTCCATTGTAGAGTGATAAATGGTTCGGGGCACAATGGGTCGAAAATTGATTAAAAATCGGGCATTAGGGCAGGCATTAACGTTGCGTGGCTCGCGTGTCGATCGATGACGTAACGCAGAAGGTTCAATTGGCGTAATTTACAACGACTCATTTCGAGAGAGCTCGATTAATTCACCTTCGCAACTTTCCCGAACAGTTTCCTCCCGATCATTGCGTAAATCGCCGATACTCCGATCGGTTTGTTCGTTTGATCATTTGGCACTGCTACGAATGCGCGATTCGACGGTCCAAACGGGCAACGATTGTTATGATTTATGCTAATGTATTTTGCTCCGAAGCTGCGGTGGATTTAATTAAGGAAGAATACAGCTTGAGTTAATATAATTTATAACGTGATCGTTACGCGAATGCGGCTTTTTCAGGCGTCTCGCAGAAATATTATTAACCGGCGTGGCGTAGTGTATATGTCCACTTGCTCAGTCGCGTTATTAACTTAAAAAAGTCAAAAAAATTGATAATGAGCCATTCAATTTTAACCACAGTTACTTATTTTTCAATTTCTGCAAAGTATACTTCGAACGTGTTCAAAACCGACTTCGTCTGCTTTTACTATGCAAGCATGAGAATCGATAATGCACCTGCGACACTATGCTTGCAATAAAAGGCAATATGTCAAGCATACGTAACACTAATATCGAATACTTCAAACGTATTCAAAACCGACTTCGACTGCTTTTACTATGCAAGCATGAGAATCGATAATACACCTGCGACGCTATGCTTCAAATAAAAGCCAATATGTCACAAATACATAACACTGATATCGAATAAACCTGTCAGGAGCTATCTACCTGCTCAGCCTTGCTATCAACCTTTTGCACTCGACGATTTTTTGGCTAGAGAAGAGTAGAAATTCAAAGATTTTTTACTAAAAAACTGACGATACTTCTTTGAGCAGTAAATAAAAAATTGTATAATAATAGAATTGT
>NW_016990703.1:330-564 GCF_001483705.2 Eufriesea mexicana | reverse complement strand
CTAATCCAACTTTATAAATCCTAACTTAACCTAACCTAACCGAACTTTACCCAACCTATCCAAGCGTAACATAATCTAACGTAACCAATCGTGACCTAACATAACCTAATCTAGCCTAACCTAACCTATCCTACCCTAGCCTACACTAACCTAGCCTAACCTAACCCATGCAAAACTGACCTGCCTAACCGGGCGTAACGTGACCTAACCTAACCTAACCTAACCTAACCCAAC
>NW_016990703.1:0-290 GCF_001483705.2 Eufriesea mexicana | reverse complement strand
CCCAACCTAACCTAACCTATCCTAACCTAACCTAACTTCACCTAATCTAACCTAACCTAACCTAACCTAACGCAAACTAACCTAACCTCACAAAACGTAACGTAACCTATCTAACCAAGCTTTACCTATCCGAACCTTACCTAACGTAACGTAACCTAACCTAACCTAACCTAACCCAAAAAAACCCAACCCAAACCAACCCACCCCAAACTAACTTAACCTAACCCGACCTAACCTAACCTAACCTAACCCGAACACACCTCACCTAATCCAACTTTATAAATTCTAAC
>NW_016990702.1:0-431 GCF_001483705.2 Eufriesea mexicana | reverse complement strand
CAGAAAAGTTTGCTCACCACAACATTAGCAGAAAATGTCAATAGAATTGAACTTTTCAGTCAAGTTCTATTGCAATGCTATGGCTATCGCAAGCCAATGGTATCCTTCCTCCTTATTTACGCCGCAAAAGTTTGCGTACCACCATAAAAGACGATAATGAGCTTTCCGGTCAGATCCTACTGCAATGCAGGGGCTGCAGCAAACCAATGGAATCTTTCCTTCGAATTTGGTCAGATTCGTTTGCTCACCGCGATGTCAGTCGAGAAGGTCAATAGAATTGAACTTTTCAGGCAGATTCTACCGCAATGCAATGGCTACAGCAAACCAATAGAATCTTTCAACCTTATATACGCTGAAAGGATTGCTCCCCGCAATATTAGACGAAAGTGTCAATAAGATTGAGTTTCCCGGACAGTATCTAATGCAATGCA
>NW_016990701.1:0-1214 GCF_001483705.2 Eufriesea mexicana | reverse complement strand
AATTTAAAAATAGTGATAATAACAATAATCAAATAATAGTAATACTAATGACAATTTAATAGTAACTTAATAATAATAATAATACTAAGTAATATTAAATTTGATAATAATCTCCCCAGATAATTATTGTCTTGCTCGAAAATCTTTTCCACGAAAATTAATGTCTCGCGTCGAATTCGTTGTTTGTTACGAATACGTTAGCTAACCGAGGTTCATTTGTTTCGCGATTTAGCCCGGTTAATCAGCGATATCTGGATCGTAAGTTAAAATCGGCCGTGTGGATGGCCAGTTATGTGGAAGCACCGTTAAACGCGGGGATGTCGATCTGGCGCGCAGGTTGCCCGATCGATCCGAAAAATCGAACCGGGTCCGATCGATCCCGATGGAAATCGGCACGCGAATCGCGATAAACGAAGGTGGGACAGGGGTCTTTAATCGATAGCTGCACAGAGAAATCGTTATTGCCCCTTTTAACGAGGCGATAACCGCGCGATTATTAATCGACACGATGATCACTGCACTGGACGGATAACTTAATGATATTGCAAACGAACTTTGTGACTTCTCCACCGATTGAAGAAACTGGTTAGTGATCGTTTTGATAGAAACGTTTCGCGGAGATTGAAAATGCTATCGTGTTATTTATTTTATTATTTTGATTTCTTCCTTTCCCTTCTTGCAGAATGATATTTATTTTTTAATTAAACATTCGAGGTAACGGAATGTGTACCTCTGTATATAGGTTTATGGGTGTTTTATATCGTTTAACTGTAAGACTGGGGGAACTAATTGACTATAATAGCCGCGAGACGATTTTGCACTTAACTCACTAGCGCCACCACGGTCCATATCTAATAATAAGAGTACCGTAGATATCGTATATATCGTTGAATTATTTTCTCATTTTATTGATGTAATCTTGGAATTTCCTTCTTATTATTACATATGCAACGTCGTTTTAAATATTTCATTTTAATGTATACATTGAATTCTTCAATATAATACCTACACATATGAGTGTATCTAACAGGAAGAGTAATTTCTGTAATTACCTTTTACTTTATCAACTAAATACACGAAATACATAACAAATATGTTACATACAATCATACTCTTTTTTTAACATTAGAACTACCGATTTTTAATGGGTGCCTAACTATAACGTGCACAGATTATAGTAATTTTAGCGATACGATGAATATGAGTGAATATAT
>NW_016990700.1:0-571 GCF_001483705.2 Eufriesea mexicana | reverse complement strand
ACAGCCAAACGTAACATAACGCAATCTAACGTGCTGCGAACAATGTTGCTGTCGTCCCGTGGGCCAATCAGGATATAGTAGAGCACAGTGGAGCGCAGAAATGAACAGAGTAGGAATGTATAGCACAAGCGTCAAAGGTATCCCAACACAAATCAGCCTAACCGCACCAAACCTAACACAGCTCGTGTCAGCCTCTCCTGCCGCGAACGTCACCGATGACCTCCTCGAAACAAAGCAGAATAGTGTTGAGCACAGTAGAGAGTGGTTGTCTACCTAACAGTAGTGCATGGCACAAGAATCAGACCTGCCGTAACCAAATATTGCCTATCGTTCCGTAACCTGACGCAACATAACACATCCTAACATGACGCGATCACTGATTCTGGTATCCAAGCTGATTATAGCAATGCAAGTTGGAGCTCAGAAATCCACGGAATAGCAGTGTATATTGGAAAAGGCAAGGCTACAACTGCCTAACCCAACTAAACTGTCCCAGTCATAACGCAACTTAACTCAATCTAACGTGCGGCGAACACTATTGCTGGCCTCCCAGAGCCATGCAGAGAATAGT
>NW_016990699.1:499-720 GCF_001483705.2 Eufriesea mexicana | reverse complement strand
TCCATACGTCCACGCTTCAGTACATTCATCCATCCACACATCATCCCATCCATACGTCCATCGATTCATACATCTCTCCATCCATTCGTCCATCCTGCAAACCATCCATCCATACATACATCCATACAAACATCAATACATCCATCCACCCATCCATACATCCATACTCCCGCACATCCATAAATTCGTACATCCATACGTCCATACATCCATACATCCAT
>NW_016990699.1:0-391 GCF_001483705.2 Eufriesea mexicana | reverse complement strand
ACATCCATGCATGCATCCATCCATACATCCATCCATACATTCATCCATACAAGCATCCATGCATACATCCATTCTTCCTTCCATTCACCCATCCATTCGTCCACCCACAAATCCATACATCCATGCCTCGGTACATCCATATATTCTTACATACGTTCATCCATGCATACATACATCCGTACATCCATAACGCAAATACGGCCATACATTCATACATCCATACATACAAACGTCCATACATTAATACATCCATCCATCCATCCATACATCCATACACCCGTACATCCGTAAATTCGTGCATCCATAGGTCCACACATGCATACATCCATACATCCATACATGCATACACCCATACATTCTTACAACCATACATTCATACATACATACATCC
>NW_016990698.1:0-960 GCF_001483705.2 Eufriesea mexicana | reverse complement strand
TCCGGGTCGGGTCAGGTTAGGTCTGGTCAGGTCAGGTGAAGTCAGGTCAGGTCAGGTCAGGAGCGAGCAGGTTCGGTCAGGTCAGGCCCGGATAGGTTAGGTCACTTCACGCCAGGCCAAGTCAGGCCAGGTATGGTCAGGTCAAATCAGGTCAGGTTAGGACAGGTCAGGTCAGGTCAGGTTAGATTATGTCAGCTTAGGTTAGGTTAGGTTAGCTTGCGATAGGTTAGGTTAGGATAGGTGAGATTAGGTTAGGTTAGGTTAGGTTAGGTTAGGTTAGGTTAGGTTAGGTTAGGTTAGGTCACATTAGGTCAGGTCAGGTCAGGACAGGTTAGGTCAGGTCGGGTCAGGTCAGGTCAGGTCAGGTCTGGTCAGGTCATGCCAGACCAGATCTGGGCGGTTTAGGTTAGGTTAGGCCATATCAGGTCAGGCCAGGCCAGGTAACGTCGCGACAGGAAAGGTCACTTCAAGTCAGGGCAGGCTAGGGCATTCCAGGTTGGTCACGTTAGGTCAGGTCACGTCAGGTGAAGTCAGGTCAGGTCAAGCCAGGTAAGGTCAGGTCAAGTCAGGGCAGGCTAGGACATTCCAGGTTGGTCAGGTTAGGTCATGTCAGGTCAGGTAAAGTCAGGTCAGGCCAGGATAGGTTAGGTCACTTCACGCCAGGACACGTCAGGCCAGATAAGGTCAGGTCAAGTCAGGTCAGGTCAGGACAGGTCAGGTCAGTTCAGGTTAGATTATGTTAGGTTAGGTTAGGTTAGGTTTGCTTGCGATAGGTTAGGTTAGGGTAGGTGAGTTTCGGTTAGGTTTGATTAGGTTAGGTTAGGATTGGTTGGGTTAGGTTATGTTGGGTTAGATTAAGCTAGGTTAGCTAGGCTTGGTTAGGTCATGTTAGGTTAGGTTTCTTTATGTTAGGTTAGTAAAAGTTTGGGTAGGTTGGATTTGGTTATGTTAGGTTTGCTA
>NW_016990697.1:0-1096 GCF_001483705.2 Eufriesea mexicana | reverse complement strand
TTTTATCCTAATCTTCCACAACTAAAATATTTAATTTCTTTGTTACCTTTTTTTGTTTTTCCATCATGCATTTGCAATATGTATGTTGGAGGTATGTTTGAAACGTCTCTTCTCTTGAGCTTTGCAGATTACATATCATTTTGATGATCTTACTCTCTTGACAATCACTTGAGGTGTGAGATTATCTATTTCCTCTCTTCTTTTTGCATTATTCCCAAACAGTTGCAAATATACAATCTGGCAATGTACATAAGATTTTAGTTATCAACATTGTTTATTCTATTTTACGTCCTAATGCATGTAATTTGAAAACTTACCTGTCAGCCACACAGTGTGAGTTACTATATCATGTTTTGCTGTTTTGTATTCTTCTCGTAGATATTGCTTAATTTTACCCATATCTCTTAACTTGACGTACAGATTGGTACATCAAGTAATAATACCTTTCCTATGATTGAAACTGTCAAGTTTTGTAATTTTACATTGTTAATCAATCTTGTTTGCAGTTTCCTACATTTCTTAGTTCTTTCATTGTATGTCAATACAAACCTTAAGACTATAGCGTAAAGATCACTCTAAATTTTCAAATATGATATCCATCTTGATCCTTTCATCTATTGATACTTCCAATTTCCTTCTCGAATTTTGTTTTCTGCACTCAAACACATGGCGTACATTCTGTTGGCAGTCCATAACCTGTTGATTTATTTTTTTACTTAAAACATGCACAACCCACACACATTTCGCTTTCCATTACTCACCCGAGGTCTCCTTTTGTTTTCATTGCTGCCACAATCTCATGTCATTCTCTCCAGTTAAGATTAATTCTCCGTTTACATTCGAAAACATCCATCACACAATTACCTTCCAATAATAGCATGTATCAGAAGCACATAACCAAAGTTAGTAACGGATTCAAATTCAAGCGCCTTCGATCAGCGCCATCTATGATATTGAACTGGAACTTTGAACCGTCATTGTCTTTTGAATTTTCATTCGGTACTAGAAAATTAATAAATTGCTCAGTTTCTGGGATTAATTTATGAACTTTTATAATTTCTTCATAAAGCCAGATCCTTCAAGAACTTTCACATAT
>NW_016990696.1:0-483 GCF_001483705.2 Eufriesea mexicana | reverse complement strand
GAATCTTTAGTCCTCATTTATGCTCGAAAGTTAGCTCACCACGATATAAGTCGAAAGTGTCAATAAAGTTGAATTTTCCAGCCGGAGTGTATAGCTCTGCAGTGTCTACAGCACGCCAATAATATCTTTCCTCCATATTTATGCAAGAAAAATGGCTCTCCACGATATTAGTCGAAAATGTAAATATAATTGTATTTGGCAGGTAGATACTAGGGAATTGTTATGGCTATAGCACGCCAATAGAATCTTTCCTCCTCATTTATGAAAGAAAGTTGGTTCACCACTATATTAGTCGAAAATGTCTATAAAATTGAATTTTCCAGCCGGATTCTGTATCTCTGCAATGGCTATTGCACGCCAATAGAATCATTCTTCCTTAATTATGCAAGAGAATTAGCTCACCACGATATTAGTCGAAATTGTCAGTAAAATTGAATTTTCCATCCCGATACTATAGAATTGCAATGGCTATAGCTGGACAAT
>NW_016990695.1:0-280 GCF_001483705.2 Eufriesea mexicana | reverse complement strand
TGTTCTGTCCTAACATAGCCAAACTTGTCATATGCATACGTAGCATATGTAAACCTAACGCGCAGATACCACTATTGCTGGCCTCCCCGGAGCCAAGCAGAAAATAGTAGACTGCTGTAGAGCGCAGATATAGGTGTATGGCGGTGTATAGCACAGATGTATAAACTACACTATCCCAACCTCAACAATCGTAACATAACCAATCGTGGCGTAGCACAACTTAGCGCGCCGAAACTGCTATTGATGGCCTCCCCAGAGCCAAGCAGAATATACTAGAGCG
>NW_016990694.1:0-596 GCF_001483705.2 Eufriesea mexicana | reverse complement strand
CAATAGCGGTTTCAGCACGTTAGGTTGAGTTATGTTATATTTGGCTATGTTCTGCTGGTTTTGTATGGGTTCGGGTAGCTTTGGCTCTTCTGATATACGCTGCGGATCTCTGGATTTCGGCGATCCACTCTCCATGTGTTCTACTTGACCCTGGGGAGGCTAGCAGTAGTGGCCGCGGCACGTTATGATGAGTCACGTTACGTCCTGGTAGGCCTTTTAGGATTGGTTTGGTTAGGATAGCTTTAACTCTTGTGCGGTGCACTGCTACTCGGAGAGTTTCTGCTCTCTGCTGTGACCTAGTGTGTCCTGCTTGGGTCTGCGGAGGGCAGCAATAGCGGTCTCAGCACGTTAGGTTGAGTTAGGCTATGTTCGGTTATGTTAAGGTTGGTTATGCTGGCAGAGGACGTCTTCGACTTTAGCGCCATGGTCTGATATTAGGAGGACTTCTGCGCCACACATCGCTCTAATATTTTCAGCTTGGCTCCGGGAAAGCCAGAAATTGAGGACTAGGCCCGTTTTGTTGTGTCACATTACGTTCCGTTATGTTGGATTGGGATAGGTTTGGCCGAGATAGCTTCTTCTTTTGTGCTGCGCAT
>NW_016990693.1:0-478 GCF_001483705.2 Eufriesea mexicana | reverse complement strand
TGCTCAGTTATGGTATAAATACCATTGCCATTCTAGAATGGCAAAGCACTGAAGCATTAACGCGAGAGACATTAACAATTGACGGAACAGGACTGAATAAAGCAATCATCAGAGTACTTTATCCGCTGGACTAATTTGTTCACTGATAACTTATGTCGAACAGCAATTATAGATTAATCACTGCATAGCACAGTTGTGGCTACATATATTTACAATTGACAGTACGGTACTTAGTACGTCCATTAACGGAGCACTGTAGCCTCTTAAATATCATGATTTTTGATGAGGTAAATAATATAGCATTTCTAGAATGACAGAAGGCAGTTACGTTACTGCACGATGCATTAATAGTTGACATAACTGTACCGACTACAGCCATCATCCCAGAAATGCAGCCGCATTATTGTTCTCTTCCATGATGATATAAATCACAGTAGATCTAGAATAATCAATGCACACACCAATTGTAATTTAATTG
>NW_016990692.1:491-817 GCF_001483705.2 Eufriesea mexicana | reverse complement strand
ACAGCAGTTTGTAGCACGGATGTCCGTGCTATCCTATCCTAACCTCACCAAACGGAACATAACAAAACGCGGCATAGCTCAGCCCAACGTGCCGAGACCACTATTGCTGGCATCACAGGATAAAGCTGAATACACTAGAGGACAGCAGAGCGCAGACATCCGACCCATTGCATTGTATAGCACAGAAGTGGAACGTACACTGACCTAACATGACCAAACCTATCATATCCGAACGTAGCGTAGCCAAGCATAACGTGACCCGACCAATATTGCTGGCCTACCCAGCGACAAACAGAGCGTACTAGTGCACATTAGAGGGCAGAAAT
>NW_016990692.1:0-259 GCF_001483705.2 Eufriesea mexicana | reverse complement strand
CTAAGCATAACATGACGAGACAAGTATTGCTGGCATCGGCAGAGCCAGCCAGAGCATGTTAGAGGAACTTAGAACGCAGAAGTACACGGAATAGCAGTGAATAGCACAGATGTCAAAGTAGCCTATCCTAACCTAGCCAAACGTATCGCACCCTAGCAGAGACTAACAGAGCCTAACACGATGGGACCGCCATTGCTGTCCTGCACAGAAACTAGCGGAATATACTATAGCACAGTAGACAGCAGAAATCCACCGCATT
>NW_016990691.1:0-306 GCF_001483705.2 Eufriesea mexicana | reverse complement strand
GAATCTTTCCCCCTTATTTATGCAAGAAAGTCAGTTCACCACGATATAAGACGAAAATGTCAGTAGAAATGAATTTTCCAGTCAGATTCTGCAGCATTTCAGGGGGTATTGCACGCCAATAGCATCCTTCCCCCTTATTTATGCAAGAAAGTTAGCTCACCGCGATATTAGACAAAAATGTGGATAAAATTATATTTTCCAGACTGATTCTTCTGCATTACGGCGGATATAGCACTCCAAAATGACTTTTCCTTCTTACGTATGCAAGGAAGTTAGCTCACCACGGTATTGGTCGAAAATGTCAAT
>NW_016990690.1:0-1292 GCF_001483705.2 Eufriesea mexicana | reverse complement strand
ACGTATACAAACGTAGCATAACCGGACGTAACCTAACATAACCTAGCGTGCACAGGCCACTACATCATTCCTCCCCAGGGCGCAGCAGAATATACTGTAGAACAGTAGAGCGCAGAAATCCTCCGCATTACACTGCAAAGCACAAACGTCGTAGATTTCCTAACCCAAACTGACAATACCTAACCGAACCAAACGTAGCATATCTGAAATTAACGTGCCGCGACCACCACCGCTTGTCTTTCCGGAGCCAATCTGAACGCACTAGAGCGCAATAGATAACAGAAATCCAACGTGTAACAGTGTACAGCGCAAAGGTCTGAGCTATCGTCTCCAAACCTAACCAATCGAGACATAACCAAACGTAGCATAAATCAACATATTGTACAGCGAACACTACTGCTGCCCTTGCCGAAGGCAGGCAGAGCATATTAGAGGAATATAGAGCCCAAGGATCCACAGAACCACAGCGTATAGCGCGAATTGAAGGCTATCCAGACTTAACCAAGACTACCATAGCCTAACCAAACGTAGCATAACTCAGCCTAGCGCTCCGAGACAACTATTACTGGCCTCCCCAGAGTCGAGCGGGGTATAGTAGGGCAACATAGGTTGTGGGAAACCACTGAATAGAGGTGAATAGCTAACAAGTCAACGCTATCCTGCCCCAATCTATACGAACCTAATATAGTCAAACGTATCCTAACTTAACCGAACGTGGGGCGACCAGTATAGCTGACGTCCACAAAGTCAAGCAGAGCATATTAAAGGAGAGAACAGCGCAGAAATGCAGAGAATCGTATTGTATAACGGAAAAGTCGAAGCTATACGTACCCAAACCTAATCCAACATAACCTAACCGAATCAAACGTAGAATACCCCTCGTGAGACTTGCCGAAAATTTTATTGCTGTCTTTCCAGAGCCAAGCTGACCATACTAGGGCGCCGTGGAGTGTAGGAATCCGTCGAAATTCTGTATACAGCATAAACGTCCAAGCTACCCTCGCCTAGCCTAACCAATCGTAACAAACACAAACGTAAACAAAGTAAACATAACGTGCAGCAATCTCTGTTGCCTGCCCCCTCAGAGCCAAGCAGAGCATATTAGAGCTCAGTAGAGCGCAGTAATTCACCGAAAATCAGTATATGACTCAGAAGTCGAAGTTACCCAGTCCTAACATAGCCAAACGTAACATAGCCAAACGCATACAAATCCAAACTAATGTGCCTACACCACTATGGCTGGCCTCCCCAGTGCCAAGCAGAGTATACAAGGGCAGAGTAGAGCGCAGAAA
>NW_016990689.1:0-516 GCF_001483705.2 Eufriesea mexicana | reverse complement strand
CATTCCTCCCCAGGGCGCAGCAGAATATACTGTAGCCCAGTAGAGCGCAGAAATCCTCCGCATTACACTGCAAAGCACAAACGTCATAGATTTCCTAACCCAAACTGACATTACCTAACCGATCCAAACGTAGCATATCTGAAATTAACGTGTTGCAACCACCACCGCTTGTCTTTCCGGAGCCAATCTGAACGCACTAGAGCGCAATAGATAACAGAAATCCAACGTGTAACAGTGTACAGCGCAAAGGTCTGAGCTATCGTCTCCAAACCTAACCAATCGAGACATAACCAAACGTAGCATAAATCAACATATTGTACAGCGAACACTACTGCTGCCCTTGCCGAAGGCAGGCAGAGCATATTAGAGGAATATAGAGCCCAAGGATCCACAGAACCACAGTGTATAGCGCGAATTGAAGGCTATCCTGACTTAACCAAGACTACCATAGCTTAACCAAACGTAGCATAACTCAGCCTAGCGCTCCGAGACAACTATTACTGGCCTCCCCAGAGT
>NW_016990688.1:0-574 GCF_001483705.2 Eufriesea mexicana | reverse complement strand
CTGGACTCCGCGGAGCCATGTAGAGCATGCTGGAGCACTGTCGAGCACAGGGATCCACCGAATAGCTGTGTACAGCACAAAAGACAAAGATATCCTGTCCTAACATATCAGAACGTACCATAAGCAGGCGTAACGTGACTGTGACCAGTGCTGACGTGCCACGACCGCTACTGCTGGCTTCATGAGAGCCAAGCAGAGTATAGCAGAGCCGTGTAAAACGCTGAAATAGTACGAATAGCTGTGTATAGCACAAAAGTTAGAGTTATCCAAGAGATACCTCTCCAAGCCTAACGTAACAAAGCGTAAAGTAACTCAATCTAACGTGCCGGGAGCACTATTCTAGGCGTCCACAGAGTGAAGCAGAGAGTGATAGCGCACAGAAGAGCGGAGAAGTCCATAGAATGGCAGTGTGTAGCAGAAAAATCAAAGATACACTAACCTAACACACCGCAATCTAACCCAGCTAAACGTAATCCGACTCAACCTATCGTGCCACGACCACTATCGCTGACTACCCCAGAGACGACCAGAGTATAGTAGAGCACAGTCGATCGCAGAATGGCACGAAATAGCA
>NW_016990687.1:0-898 GCF_001483705.2 Eufriesea mexicana | reverse complement strand
GTTCTTTACCCCAAAAGAGTACAAGTATCCAAAGGAAAGATAATAGTAAGAGGAGTGATAGGATTAAAATGGACATTCATGTGAAATCGTAACGACAAAAATATCATAGACTGTAAATGGGTATTTACTATTAGAAGTAATGAATTTGGAAACCTATTAAAATACGAAGCTCATCTAATTGCAAGAGGTTTTCATCAAGAGTATTTAGTGGATTATAACGAAATTTTTCTCTGAAAAGGTTCTCAAAAAGAAAGGTTTTGAAAATTCTTATATAGCGAAGATATTTATAAAACTATTTATGTAGTTTTATATGTAGATAATATGTAGAATTGTATGTAGAAACCACGAATAGTTTCAAAGACTATTTAATGAAGAAATTTTCAATGTTTGATTTGAAAGAAATTAAATTGTTCCTGACTTAGGGTTGAAAGAATTAGAGAAAAAATAACTCTAGATCAAAGCAGTTATATTAAGAAGTTTTGAAGAAATTTAATTTACAATCTGGAAAATATTCCTCTGGAAAGTAAATTAAAATTTGGCACCCTGAATTTAGATGAAGAATATAATGGACTATACTGAAATGTTATTCAATGTTTAATATATATAATGGTATGTACGCAACCTGATTTATGTGTAGCTACTAGCATTTTTAGTCAGTATACAAGTAAGAGAAATAAAGAACCATGGACTTGTTTTAAAACAGTTTTAAGATACTTACAATGTTATAAAGATATTAAGATGACTTATACAAGAAATGAATATAATAACATTTTTACAGGTATGTTAATTCAGATTAGGGTGGTAATGATACCAGCGAAAAGGCAAAATTCAGTACCAGTGTCGAATACTGAAGCTGAATATATGCTTCTATTTGAGGCAGTTGAAGAAGCACTATGAT
>NW_016990686.1:0-584 GCF_001483705.2 Eufriesea mexicana | reverse complement strand
TTGTGGCTTGAAAATACAATTTTGTTAACATTTTCGACTAATATCGTGGTGAGCAAACGTCCTAGCGTAAGTACGGAGGAAAGATCCTCTTGGCGTGCTATAGCCATTGCAATGTTGTAGAATCCTACTGGAAAATAAAACTTCATTGACATTTTCGACAAATATCGTGGTGAGCAATATTCCTTGCATAAGTAAGGGGGAAAGATACTATTGGCGCGCTATAGGCTTTGCAATGCTATGGTCTCTGGCAGGAAAATTCAATGTGACTGACATTTTGACTAATACCGTGGTGAGCTACCTTTCTTGCATAAATAAGGATCAAAGATTCAATTGGCGTTGTGCTATAGCCATTGCAATGATATAGAATGTGCCTGTAAAATACAATTTTGTTGAAATTTTCGACTAATATCGTGGTGAGCTATCTTCCTTGCGTGAGTATGGAGGAAAGAGATTTTTTGAGTGATATAGCCGTTGCAATGATATTGATTGTGGCTTGAAAATACAATTTTGTTTACATTTTTGACTAATATCGTGGTGAGCAAACTTCCTTGCGTAAGTAAGGAGGAAAGATCCTCTTGGCGTGC
>NW_016990685.1:6282-6892 GCF_001483705.2 Eufriesea mexicana | reverse complement strand
GGATAATTTCGACTTTCGTGCTATACACTGTTATTTGGCGGGTTTCTGCGATCTACTGCGATCTACTACGTCCTCCTTGGCAGAGGGGAGGCCAGGAGCAGTGGTCGCTGCACGTTATGTCGAGGTATGCTACGTTTGGTTAGGTTAGGTATGGTCAGGTTGAGTCAGGGTATGTTTGACCTTTGTGGTATACACTGCTGTTCGGTGGACTTCTTGGCTCTACTGCGCTCTGGTATGTTCTGCTTGGCTCCGGGAGGGGAGGGGGCAGCAACGGTGTTCTCGGAACAATAGTATGATTTATGTTACTTCCGGTTGTGTAATGTCTGGATAGGTTAGGACACGATAGCCGTGACTTTTTTGCTATACGTTGGTATTCGGTTGATTTCTGCTTTCTGCTGTGCTCTAATATGTTCTGCTTGGCCCTGGTGAGCCCAGCAATATTTGCCACACTACATTACGTTGAGTTACACTACGCTTGGGTAGGTTAGGTTAAGTCAGGTTTGGTTACGGTATCGGTCACTTTTGTGCTTTGCACTGCAATGCGATGGATTCCCGCGCTCTACTGTGTTCTGGTATATTCTACTTGGCACTGTGGAGGTCAGATATAGTA
>NW_016990685.1:0-4025 GCF_001483705.2 Eufriesea mexicana | reverse complement strand
TTTACGTTTGGTGAGGTTGAGATATGATAGTTCAGGCTTTTGTGCTATACACTGCTATCCGCAAATTTCTGCGCTCTACTGTGTTCCTATATTTTCTGCTCGGCTATGTGGAGGCCGGAAGCAGTGGTCGCGGCACGTCATGTTTGGTTGTGCTGTGTTCGGTTTGGTAACACTAGGTCAGGTTGGGTTAGGGTATTTACGGCTTTTGCGCCATTCACTGCAATGCGGTGGAATTCTGCGCTCTACTGTGCTCTAGTACATTTTGCTTGTCTCCGCCGATGCAAGAAATAGTGGCCTCATAAGGTTAGGTTGAGCCAAATTGCGTTTGGATGTACCACATTTGGCCAAGTTAGGACATGCCACTTCGTCTTTTGTGCTGAACACCACTTTTCGGTTTGTTTCTGCGCTGTAATGTGCTCCAATATGCTCTGCTTGGCTCTGTTGTGGACAATAATAGTATCCTCAGCACATTAGCTTAAGTAACGTTACGTTTCGTTATGTTAGGTTAAGATGGCTTGGTTGGGATTACTTTGACTTTTGTGCTATACACTGCGGTTCGGTGAATTTCTGCGCTCTACATTGCTCTACTATATTCTGCTTGGCTTTGGGGATGCCAGGAGATGGGGCCGTTGCACGTTATATTGAGGTATGCTACGTTCAGTTAGGTTTGGGTGTGGTTAGGTTACGATATCTACGTCTTTTGTGCCATTCACTGCAATGCGGTGGATTTCTGCGCACTTCTGTGCTCTAGTACATTCTGCTCGTACCTGTGGGGGCCAGCAATAGTGGTCTGGTCATGTTAGGTTGAGTTAAGTTACGTTTGGGTATGTTGCGTTCGGCTTGGGTAGGATAAGGTACTTTGACTTTAGTAATATGCACTGCTATTCCGTGAATATCTCGGCTCTTGTGTGCTGTAATGTGGTCTGCTTGGCACTAGGGTTGCCCGTACTTGTAGTCTCAGCACGTTAGGATGAGTTAGTTTACGTCTCGCTAGGTTTGGTTAGGGCGGTTCGGATAGGATATCTGCGCCTTTTGTCCTTTACATTGCATTGCGGTGGATTTCTGAGGTCTGCTCTACTGTAGTATACTCCGCTTGGCGCTGGGGAGACCAGCAATAGCTGTATCGGCTGGTTAGAATTGGTTATGCTACGTTTGGTTATGTTACGTTTGATACGGTCAGGACAGGATAGTTTAGACCTTTGTGCTGTACACTGCCATACGCGGATATCTGCGCTCTACTGTGTTGGAATATTTTCTGCTAGGCTTTGGCAAGTCCAGCAATAGTGGTCTCGGTACGTTAGGTTGAGTTATGTTACGTTCGGTTTGGTTTGGTTATGTCAAGCTTGGTCGGGTTATCTTTGACTTTTGTGCTGTACACTGTTTTTCGTTGGATTTCTGTGATCTACTGTGCTCTGCTGCATTCAGCTTTGCTATGGGGAGGCCAGTAGCAGCGTTCGCGGCGCGTCATGTTGGGATATGCTGCGTTTGTGTAGGTTATGTTAGGCAAAGTTAGGTTAGGGTATGGTTGACTTTTGTGCTATACACTGCCATACGCGGATATCTGCGCACTACTGTGTTCCAATATTTTCTGCTTGGCTCGTGTGACGCCAGCAATAGTGGTCTCGTCATGCTAGGTTGAGTTATATTACGTTTGGTTGTGTTACGTTTGGATTGGTTAGGATATGGTACTTTGTCTTTTGTGCTGCACACAGATATTCTGTGATATCCTGCGCTCTTATGTGCTATAATATGCCCTACTCTGCTCTGGGGTGGCCTGGAATAGTGGTCCCGGCGCGTTAGGTTGGGTAATGTTACATTTCGTTAGGTCACGTTAGGTTAAATTTTGTCAGGATAGCTTTGACTTTCGTACTATACACCGCTATTCGGTGGATTTCTATGATGTGCTCTACTCTACGGCCATCTGCTTGGGATTAGGGAGGCCAGGAGCAGCGGTCGCCGCTCGTTATTCTGAGCTATACTACGTTTTGTTTAGTCAGGCGATGTCAGGTTATGTCAGGATATCCACGGCTTTTGTGCAATACATTGCAATGCGGTAGATTTCAGCGCCCTGCTGTGCTGTAGTATATCTCGCTTCTGGTTGAGAAGGCCAGCAACCGTGGTCTCGGCTGGCTAGGTTGTGTTAAGCCACGTTTGGTTGTGTCACGTTTTGGGCTTAGAATGGGATAGTTCAGACTTATGTACTGCAAACTGCCATCCGCGGATATATGCGCTATACATCTGTGCTCTGCTACATTCTACTTGGCCATAGGGAGGACAGCGAAAGAGTTCGCGGTACTTCATTTTGAGATAGGCTGCGTTTTATCAGGTTCAGTTAGTGTATGTTTCGTTATGATTGCTTCCACTTTCGTGCTGTACACTATTATCCGGTGGGTTTCTGTGATCCTCTGTGCTCTACCGCATTCGGCATTGCCCTGGGGAGCCCGAAAGCAGTGGTCGCGGCACGCTCTGTTGTGTTACGCTTCGCTCGGTTGGGTTATGTTAGGTCAGGTTACGTTAGTGTACCTTAGTCCTTTATGCAGTTCACCGCTACGAGGTCGGTTTCTGCGCACTACTGTGCTCTAGCACATTCTGCTTTTCTCTGTGGAAGCCAGCAATAGTGATCACGTCATGTTAGGTTGAGCTAGGCTACGTTTGGGTATGTCACGTTTGGCTTAGTTAGGATATACTACTTTTACTTTCGTGCTTTACACTGCTTCTCGGCGGGTTTCTGTGATCTTCTGTGCTGTGATACATTCTGCCTTGCTCTGGAGAGGCCCTGACCAGTGATCTAGGCACGATAGTTTGAGTTATGTTACATTTGGTGAGATTAGGTTTGGTCAGGTTAGGTTATATCATCTTCGACTTTTGCGCTTTTCACAGCAGTGCGGTGGGTTTCTGCGAACTACTGTGCTCCAGTGCATTATGCTTTCCATCGTGGAGGCCAGCAATAATGGTCTCGTCATGTTAGGTTGTGTTTGGTTACGTTTGATTATATTTCGCTTGCACAGATTAGGATAGGCAACTTTGACCTTCGTGCTATACACCGCTATTTGGTGAGTTTCCGTGATCTACTATGCTCTGCTACTCTCTTCGTGGCTCAGGGTATGCCAGGAGCAGCGGGCGCGGCACGTTATTTTGAGCTATGCTAGGTTCTGTTAGGATAGGCTAGGCTAGGTTATGTTGGGATATCTGCGGCTTTTGTGCTATTCGCTGCAATGGGGTGGATTTCTGCGCACTACTGTGCACTAGTACATTCTGCTTGTATCTAAGGTGACCAGCAATAGTGATCACGTTATGTTAGGTTGAGTTATGTTACGTTTGGTTATGTTACGCTTTGTTATGTTAGGATATGCTTGTATGACTTTGTGCTACACCTTGCTATTCGGAGGGTTTCTGCGCTCTTATGTGCTCTAATATTACTCTGCTTGGCTTTACGTAGGACGTAAATAGCGGTCGCGGCACGTTATATTGTGTTATGCTACGTTTGGTTAGGTTAGGCTACGCCATGTTAGGTATATATCCTCGACTTTCGTGCTATACACTGCTATTCGGTGGATTTCTGCGCTCGAGATTGCTCTACTATTCACAGCTCGACTCTGGGAATGCGAGCAATTGTGGTCGTGGCACGACAGTTTGTGTTATGTTACGTTTGCTTTGGTTAGGCTAGGTTAAGCTTGGTTTGGATACCCCTGACATTCGTGCTATACACTGTTGTCAAGTGGATTACTGTGATCTACTGTGCTCCACCACATTATGCTTGGCTCCGTGGAAGCCATGTGTAGTGGCCGCCGCACGTTATGCTCAGCTACGCTACGTCATATTGGGTTAGGTTTTGTCATGTTAGGATAGGATGTTTTCGACTTTTGTGCTATACATTGCTATTCCGTGGATCTCTGCACTACACGTTGCAGCACTACACCCTGCTCGACTGTGTGGAGGCGAGCAATGATGGCCACGGCGCGTTACGTAGAGGTAGGCTACGTTTAGGTTCGGTTATTTTAGCTTGGGCTGGGCCGGGATAGATA
>NW_016990684.1:0-628 GCF_001483705.2 Eufriesea mexicana | reverse complement strand
TAGGAACGACGTGTATGGCACAAAAGTTTTATTAATTCAGACCTAACCCAAGTAAACATAATCCAACCAAACGTAGCCTACCTCAACATAACGTGCCGCAGCCACTATTGCTGGCATCCCCGGGACACTGTAGATCGCAGTCGTGCGCACAAATACACTAAACAACGTTGTGTAACACAAAAGACGAAGCTATCCCTACCGAACTTATCACAACCGAAACTCACCTATCGCAACCTAACAAAACCTGACGTGCCGAGGCCACTATTGCTGGCCTAGCCATAGCCAAGCAGAATATATTGGAACACAGTAGAGCGCAGATATCTGCGAATAGCAGTGTATAGCACAGATGTCTATTCCATCCCATCCTAACCTCCCAAAACGTAACATAGCCAAACGTGGCTTATCTCAACCTAACGTGGCGGGGCCCCTATTGCTGGCCTCCCCAGAGCCAAGTATAATATGCTAGAGCACAGGAGAGCGCAGAAGACCACCGTATCACAGTGTACACAACACCTAACCCAATTAAACCGAATCGAACCCAACGTACCATACATGAATCCAACGAGCGGAGAACACTATTGCTGGCCTCCACGGAACAAAGATGGGCATACTTGATCACAGTAGTGGG
>NW_016990683.1:0-703 GCF_001483705.2 Eufriesea mexicana | reverse complement strand
TATTTTATAGCGAGAAAAAATTGAAGCAGCAATATAAATATGTAAAGTATGACATGTCTATTCAATTCTAGGTGGGGTAGCCATATGACATACAAGATAAAAATCAATGATGGTCAAATAAAAATTCAGAAAATGGAGATGGTTTAAGTAGACAAAAAGAAATACCTAATACCATTAATTTAAGTGATGGCCTCTTTTAAAAACAAGGTATAGAGAATACACTCAGATTGAAAGGTATGTTGTCTTTCTGGGCTAAATAAATATTAATATCAGTGGTCAAAGTCATTGGTTATTGCTAATTTGTTATGTTTTAGAACGATAGAGCTGAGGTATAAAGAAAAAAGAGAGGTCCAAATGAAAGGAGCGAGAACGGAAAATGCATATTACATCGAATCAAAAAACAGCAACGAGGCAGCAAATGTATCAACAGAGAAGTATGTGCGACATCAACATGCAAATATGGGGATTATTGAAGAAATGGAGAATGATCACTTGGTAATAGTTATAAAAGTTAAAGATAAATTGAATATGGAGTATAAATGTTGCATTAAGGCACAAATGTGTAGAAACATTTATAGGAACTTGGAGATTATAATAGCAAGAGGAATAATGTGACTGTGGCACATGGACTTGATTGGGACAAGAAAGTCAACATCAAAAGGTAGTAAAAGGAATGTCTTATTTGCTGATGATTATTCGAGAA
>NW_016990682.1:0-1127 GCF_001483705.2 Eufriesea mexicana | reverse complement strand
AGGCCAGCGAAAGTGTTCTCGGGACGATGGTACGAGTTAGGTTACTTTCGGTTATGTTACGTTTGGATATGTTAGGGCATGAGGGCCTTGAGGTTTGAGCTACAAACAGCTTTCGGTGGATTACTGCCTTCTACTGTGCTCTTATATATTCTGCTTGGCTCTGGGAAGCCAGCAGCAGCTGTCGCGGCACGTTATGTAAAGCTATGCTGCGTTTGGTTAGGTTAGGTTGAAGCAGGTTTGGGTAGGGTGCATGCTGCTTTTGTGCTATACATTGCAATACGGTGGATATCTGCGTTCTGTTCTGCTGAAGTATACTCTGCTTGGCGCTGGGGAGGCCAGCAATACTCGCCTCGGCGTTTGAGGCTGTGTTATGCTGCGTTTGTTTGGGTTACGCTTGGCGACGTTACGATATGATTGTTTAGACTCTTGTGGTGTGTAATGCTATCCGCGGAATTCGATGCTGCACTGTGCGCTAGTATATTCTGCTTGCCGTGGGGATACCAGCAACAGTGGTCGCGGCACGAAGTGTTGAGTTAGCGTATGTTTGACTTCGCAGAGGTCCGTAGATTAACAGCTTATAGCTCAAAAGTCAAAGCTACCCTATCCTAACCTAACCAAGCATAACGTAGTGGAACGTAACCGAACTAAAACTAACGTGCCTAGGACGCTCCTGCTGGCCTCCACAGGCGCAAGCAGAATATACTAGGGAACGGCAGAGCGCAGAAACCCGCCGCATTGCAGTACATAACAAGAGAGTCAAGGAAGACCAATCCCTACATGAACTAACCGAAACCAACCAAACGTAGCATAGCTCAACGTATCATGGCGAGACCACTATTCCTGTCTTCCCCATATCCAAACAGGACATATTAGAGCGCAGTAGGGCGCCGAAATCCACCGAGCGACAGAGTATAGCCCAAAAGTTAAAGCAAACCTGCCATAACGTTGCCAAACGTAACATAACCGAAGGTAACAGAACTAAAGACAATGTGCCGATGATACTACGGCTGGCCTCCCCGGAAACAAGCAGATCATACTGGAGCATAGGATAGCGCAGAAATGCCCCGAATAGCTGTGTATAGCACAAAGCCCAAGGCAATCCTATCCTAACATAACCAATCGCAGCA
>NW_016990681.1:0-462 GCF_001483705.2 Eufriesea mexicana | reverse complement strand
GCGAAGGACAGCAATCGCGGTGTCGGCACGTTATATTGAGTTAGGCTACGTTTGGTTAGGTTAGGCTTTGTCAGCTTATGTTAGGATATCTTTGGCTTTGGTGCATTACACAGCAATGCGGAGGGCTTCTGCTTCCTACCGTGCTCTAGTATACTCAGCTTGGCTCTGGGAGGGCGAGCAAT
Source organism: Eufriesea mexicana (assembly GCF_001483705.2). Lineage (NCBI taxonomy): Eukaryota > Metazoa > Arthropoda > Insecta > Hymenoptera > Apidae > Eufriesea > Eufriesea mexicana. The sequence goes on along the minus strand of NW_016990681.1, from coordinate 280 downwards.
ATCGGTATTGGCTAGTTATGATGTTTTAGGCTTCGTTCGCTTAGGTATAGTTACGTCAGGTTAGGTTAGGTTATCTTAGGTTTCTTTGCATTACACGCCATTGCGGCTGACTTTTGCTCTCTACTGTGCGCTAGTATAATCTGCTTTGTTATGTGCAGGTCAGCAATAGTGGTCTAGGCACGATAGGATGAGCTGGATTACGATTGCTTACGTTATGTTTGGTCAGGTTAGGCTTGGGCTGCTTTGACTTTTGTGCTATACATTGCTTTTCGTTGGATTC
>NW_016990680.1:0-479 GCF_001483705.2 Eufriesea mexicana | reverse complement strand
GCCATCTACTGTGCTCTAGTATAATCTGCTTGGCTCTGGGGAGGTCTGCAATAGCGGCCTCTGATCGTTATGGCTGGATGTATTGCGTTTGTTTGTATTGCGTTTGGATAGGTGTGGTTAGGATAGTCTTTGTGTATATACACTGATATTTGGCATATTTCTAACGCCCTACGAGCTCTACTATACTCTTCTCGACTCTGGGCAGGCCAGTAATAGTGGCCTCGGGACGTTACGTTGAGTTATGTTACGTTTGGCTTCGTCACGTTAGTTTGGGTTAGGTCTGGTTAGATGTTACTTTCGAGGTACAAACTGACTTTCGGTGTATTTCTATGCTCTACTGTGCTGTGCGATATACTGCTTTTGCGCGGGGAGTCCAACAATAGTGGTCGCGGGACGTTAAATTGGCTCAGGTTGTATTTGGCTATGTTCCGTTGGTTTGGGTTAGGCGTGGGTAGCTAAGAACTTTCCGACATACGCTG
>NW_016990679.1:0-310 GCF_001483705.2 Eufriesea mexicana | reverse complement strand
AGTATAGTAGAGCAATGTTGAACGCAGACATCCAACGAATCCCGGTGTACAGCACAAAAGTTATAGTAGCCTTTCCTAACATAGCCAAGGGTAAGACAACCGCACGGTGCCTTACACAACCTAACACGACAGGACCGCTATTTCTGGCCACCCACCGAGGAAAGCAGAATTAACCAGAGCACGGAAGAGAAAAGAAGTTCAACACGTTGCAGAGAATAGCAAAAAGGCCGTAGTTACCCAAACATAGCTTGACCTAGCCTAAACTAGCCGAATGTAGCATGTCTTGACATAGCGTGCTGCGACCACTGCT
>NW_016990678.1:0-611 GCF_001483705.2 Eufriesea mexicana | reverse complement strand
GTCTCCTAGCATAAGCAAGCGTGACACAACCGAACGTGTCCTATATCAACATAACGTGCCGCGCCCACTATTGCTGCCCTCCACAGACCCAAGCAGGACATACTAGAGCACAGTAGGGCGTCGAAATCAAACGAAGAGCAGTCTATAACGCAAAAGCTCAAGGAATCCTGACAAAATTTATCCTGACCCAACCACACCGAACATAACCTTACCAGGTGTAACGTGCCGAGACCGCTATTGCTGCCCTCCACAGAGCTCAAAAGCTCAAGGAATCCTGACAAAATTTATCCTGACCCAACCACACCGAACATAACCTTACCAGGTGTAACGTGCCGAGACCGCTATTGCTGCCCCCCACAGAGCCAATCAGGACATTCTAGACCACAGTAGATCGGAGATATTCACGGAACATCAGTGCACAGCGCAAAAGGTAAAGCTATCGTGACCAAACCTTCCCTGACCCAACCTAACCGAACGTAACCTAATTCACCATAACGAGCCGAGACCGCTATTCCTGGCCTTGGCGGGGTCAAGCAGAGAATATGAGAGCCCTGTAGGGCGCAGAAATCCACCTAACATCAAAGAATGGCACTGAAGTCAAGGTTATCCTC
>NW_016990677.1:0-332 GCF_001483705.2 Eufriesea mexicana | reverse complement strand
ACCCTGTGCTAAGATCGCGTAGACGGGATGTTTATGGATGCATCGGTTGCAAGTGAAGAGTGTCTCTAGGAATGCGTCTAAGTGTTTAGGCTATGTGACCCGCTGAGGGCAAGGCTGTAAGGGGTGCGTGGGAAAAGCGTGATTGAGAAAGAGAGCATGGGTATGAAATAGGGATGCATGGGCGTGAAGCGAACAGTTATATTGGAACAGTTCTTGCGAAGAATTTTGAGGAAGAGTGACTAGAAGAGAGTTGTATTTTAGTTGTAACGAGTCGAGTTGTAACTGTGTTGCCAAATTGTAGTTGTAGTTGATCTATCCATATTCGTCTGCTT
>NW_016990676.1:0-320 GCF_001483705.2 Eufriesea mexicana | reverse complement strand
TCCCGACCAAGCTCAGCGAAAGCCAACATAACCGTACGTAACCTGACACAAGATAACCTGCCGAGTCCACTATTGTAGGCCTTCCGAAAGGCAAGCTGAAAATATTGAAGCACTGTAGGGAACAGAAGTCCATCCCATTGCGTACCATGGCACTAAAGTCGCAGCTACCATCTCGCAGAATACCAAACGTAACATAGATAAACGTAACCTATCTCAACATAATGTGGCGCGACCACTATTGCTGGCCAACACATAGTCAAGCAGAACATACTAGAGCACAGTATATCGCAGGTGACAGCCAAAAAACGGTTTGTACGACG
>NW_016990675.1:0-643 GCF_001483705.2 Eufriesea mexicana | reverse complement strand
TGGATGTATGGATGTATGGATGTATGCATGGATGGATGTATGTATTGATGAACGTATGGATGTGTGGATGGATGGGTGAATTGGTGGATGGATGTATGGATGGATGGTTGTATGGATCGTTGGATGAACGTATGGATGTACGTTTAGATGTACGTATGGATGTATGGATGGATGGACGTATCGATGGATGCATGTATGGATTGATTTATGTATGGCTGGATGGCTGGATGTATGGATGGATGGATGGATGGATGGATGGATGGATGGATGGATGGATGGATGGATGGATGGATGGATGGATGGATGTTTGGAAGGATGTATTTATGAATAGATGGATCTATGGATGGATGGATGTATGTGTAGATGTATGTATGATTTTATGGATTGATAGATGTATGGATGGATGAATGTATGGATGGATGGATGAATGGATGTATGTACGTATGTATGTTTGGATGTGTATATGTATGGATGTACGGATGTATGGATGTACTGATGTAAGTATGTATGGATGTAACAAAGTATGGATATACGAATGAATGAATGTATGGATCTATGTATGTAGGGATGGATGGATGTGTGTATTGATATACGTATGAATGTATGGTTGGATGGATGGATTGGTGGATGTATGTATGGGTGG
>NW_016990674.1:0-238 GCF_001483705.2 Eufriesea mexicana | reverse complement strand
GATTCTATAGGGTTCCAATGACTATAGTACGCCAGTAGAATCTTTCCACCCTATATATGCAAGAAAGTTAGATCGCAACGAAAGTAGTTGATAATGTGAATGAAATTGCATTTTCCAGCCAGATTCTATTGCATCGACACGGCTATAGCACGCCAACAGAGTATTTCATACCTATTTATGCAAGTGGGATTGCTCACCACGATATCAGACGAAAATGTCAATAAAATCGAATTTTCCA
>NW_016990673.1:0-572 GCF_001483705.2 Eufriesea mexicana | reverse complement strand
AGCTGGCATCCCCATTGCCAAGCAGAACATACTGTAGCACAGTGGAGTGCAGAAATCCTCGGAAAGATATATATAGCACAAAAGTCTAAATTATCCAATCCTATCCTCACCAGACGTAACATAACGGGACGTAGCGTAACTCATCCTGTCATGCCGAGACCACTTCAGGACCAAGCAGATTAGAGTAGAGCGCAGTAGAGGGCAGGAATCAACCGAATAGCAGTGTATAGAACGAAGGTGTATGCGATCCTAACCAAACGTATCCTAACACTTCCTAACGTGCACGACCGCTATTGCTGTCGTCCCTGGTGTCGTGCAGAGTTTATTGGAGCAACGCGGAGCGCAGAAGCCACCAAATAGCAATGCACAGCGTAAGAGTCAATGCTACCCTATCCTAACCTAACCAAACGTAAAAAGTCCAATCGTAATCCAACTCAACCTAACGAGCCGAGACCCATGTTGCTGCACTGACCACAGCCAGACAGAATACGGAGAGGCAAAGTAGAGGTTAGAAATCCTTCGAATCTCAGTGTATACCAGGAAAGTTTAATCTATCCTACCCTAACCCAAAC
>NW_016990672.1:0-834 GCF_001483705.2 Eufriesea mexicana | reverse complement strand
ACATCCATCCATCCATACATCCATCCATCCATACATCCACCCATACATACATAAACACATCCACATTCCATATATCCCTAAATCCATCCATTCGTACCTCCATCCTTCGATACATCCATCCATCCGTACATCCATACACATATAAGTCCACGCATCCATACATCCGTACATTCGACCATCCGTACATCTATCTATCCACATTTCCATCTATCCATACTGCCACCCAACCATACATACATACACACTTCGATGCGTCCATCCATCCAAACATCCACCCATCCAAACATCCATCGATCCATTCATCCTTCCAACCATACATACATCCACCAATCCAACCATCCATCCATGGATCCATACACACATCAATACACAGGTCCACACATACACAAATACATTCATTCATACATACAATCATACACTAATTCTTACATTCATCCATACATACATCCATACACAGACCCATACAAACATCCAAACATACATCCATACATACATCCATACATACATCCATGCATACATCCATCATTCCACACATCCCTCCATACATGCATCCACCCTTCCATACATCCATCGAACCATACATCCATCCATTCATACAAGCACCCATCCATCGTTCAATACATCTATCCATCCATACATCCATACATCCATCCATCCATCCATCCATACATCCATACATCCACACACCCATACATCCATACGCACGTCAATACACAGATCAATACATGCACGCATACATTCAGTCATACATACATCCATACACACATTCTAACATACATCCATACATACATCCATACATACATCCATTCAAACATCCATACGTACATCCATGAA
>NW_016990671.1:0-1193 GCF_001483705.2 Eufriesea mexicana | reverse complement strand
TCCTCTAGTGTGCTCTACTATGTTCTGTTTGTCTCTGGGCAGGCCAGCAATAGTGGTACCGTCACCTTATGTTGTGACGTCCTACGATTGGTTGTTTTACGTTAGGTCAGGTATGTTTTGGGATCTTTGCCTTTATGACGATACACTGCAATGCGATGGATTTCTGCGCTCTACTGTGATCTACTTTATTCTGCTTGGCCCAGGGCAGGCCTGCAATAGTGGTTGCGGCAGGTCATGTTGTGTTAGGCTTCGTTCGGCTGTGTTACGTTAGTTTGGGTTAGGTACAGATACCTATGACATTTGTGCTATACACTTCGAAGCTATGGATTTCTGCACTCTACTCCAGTAAGCTCTGCTCGACTATGGGGAGGCCAGCAATAGTGGTCGCTGTGCGACATGTTGAGTTACGTTACGTTTGTTTGTGCTAGGATTGGACATATTAAGATAACATAGCATTAACTTTTGTTCTGTACACTGCTATACGATGACTTCTGCGCTCTAGTGTGCACTATTGTTTTCTGCTCGACTTTGGGGTGGCCAGCAATAGTGGTCTCTGCACGTAAGTTTGTGCTATGCTACGTTCTGTCATGTTTCGTTCGGCGAGGTTAGGATAGGTTAGTTTAGGCTTTTGTGCTATACACTGCTGCTCGCGGATTTCTGCGCTCTACTGCGTTCTAATACTTTCTGCTTGGCTCTGGGGGGGCAGCAGTAGCGATCTCGGAACGATAGGTGTATCTATGTTATATATGGTTATCTCAGGTTAGGTCAGTTTAGGTTAGGTTAACTTGGACTTTGGCGCTATTCACTGTAACGCGGTTAACTTCTGCCCACTACTGTGCTCTTGTACATTCTGCTTGTCTCTGTGGGGACCAGCAATAGTGGTCTCGTCATATTAGTTGGAGCTAGGCTACGTTCGGTTGTGTCACGTTTGGCTATGTTAGGATAGGCTATTACTACTTTTGTGCTTTACACTGCTTTTCTGCGTACCTCTTTGATCTACTGTGCTCTACTACATTCTGCTTTTGCTCTGGGGTGGCCAGGAACAGTGGTCGCGTCACGTAATTTTGGGATACGCAGCTTTGGTTTATGTTAGGTTTGGTCAGGTTATGCCGGGATATCTACGGCTTCTGTGCTGTTCACTGCAATGCTGCGGATTCCTGCGCCCTGCCATGCTCTAGCACATTCTGCTTGGC
>NW_016990670.1:0-520 GCF_001483705.2 Eufriesea mexicana | reverse complement strand
AACGTAACATATCCAGACGTAGCCTAACTCAACCTGACATGGCGAGATCACCACTGCTGCCCTACACAGAGGCTAGCAGAATGTACAAGAGCACAGCAGAGCACAGGAATCCACCACACTGCAGTGAACAGCATAAGAGCCGAAGAAATGCCAACCTATTCTGACCTAACCTAACCGAACCGAACGCTGCAGATCCGAACATGAAGCGCCGAGACCATTACTCCTGGACTACAGACGACCAAGTAGAATGTAGCAGAGTAGTGTAGATCACTGATATACACCGAAAAACAGTGTAAAGCACGAAGGTAGTATCTACATTTACCAAACGTAGCACAACTTAGCCAAACCTATCGTAACATAACTCGACCTAAATTGCCGCGGCCGCTACTTCTCGCCTCCAAAGAGTGGAGCAGAGTATAGTAGAGCACAGTAGAAGACAGAAATCCAGCTGACAAGGGTGTATAGCACGAAAGTCAAAGCTATCCTAAACAAATATAACCTAACCCAACATAACCGAACG
>NW_016990669.1:0-579 GCF_001483705.2 Eufriesea mexicana | reverse complement strand
CGTAACGACCCGCAAAACTATTCCTGTCCTCCCCAGAAACGAGCAGAACATATGAGAGCACGCCAGAGCGCAGAAATCCGACGAATATCTGTGTATAGCGCAAAACTCGAAGCTATCCTCTCCCACCATAATCAGTCGTAACCAACCGTAACATAATAGAGCGCGACGTGCCGAGACCACTATTGCTGGCCACCTCGGATCCAAGCATAGCATATTAGAGCACAGTAGAGCGCAGAAGTCCTCCGAATAGCAGTGCATAGCGCGAAAGTCAATGCTATCCTAGCCCAAATTAAGCAAATATAACACAGCCAAACGTAAAATAACTGAACGCAACGTGCATAGACCACTTTTGCTGATATCCCCAGGGCCAGGCAGAAAATACCAGAAAATGGTAGTGCGCAGGAATCCGCTGCATTGCAGTGTAAAGCAGAAAAGTCAAAGATATCCTAACCTAACCGAACCAAAGGTAGCATAACTAAACGTAACGTGCCGAGACCACTATTGCTGGCTTTCCCGGAGCCAAGCAGAACATATTAGAGCACAGTAGAGCACAAAGATCCACCGAATAGCAGTGTATAG
>NW_016990668.1:0-375 GCF_001483705.2 Eufriesea mexicana | reverse complement strand
ATATCGTGTTGAGCTAACTTTGTTGCATAAATAAGGAGGAAAGATTCTATCGGCGTGCTATAGCAATTGCAATGCTATAGAATCTGGCTGGAAAAGTCAATTTCATTGACATTTTCGACTAATATCGTGTTGAGCCAGCTTTCTCGCATAAATAAGGAGGAAATAATCAATTGGCGTGATATAGCCATTGCAATGCTATAGAATTTGGCTGGAAAACTCAATTATAGTGACATTTTCGTCTAATATCGTGGTGGGCTCAATTTCTTGCATAAATAAAGAAGTAGGAATCTATTGGCGTGCTATAGGCATTGGAATGCTATAGAGTTTGGCTGGAAAAGTCAATTATATTGACATTTTCGACTAATATCGAAGTGA
>NW_016990667.1:0-497 GCF_001483705.2 Eufriesea mexicana | reverse complement strand
TTTGTTTACTGATAAATTAAATTCTATAACAATTCCAGTATGACAAAGGAATTTTCCATTATATCTAGTTATATGAGCAGTTTACAACACAGTACTGGGTACAGCCATCATAACGGCACAGTAGCTGTTAAATTACTTTTGTCACTCATGACGTAAGTCCCAAGGCAATTCTAGAGGGCCTATGTATAGTACGGATATGGCTATCGGTACCTGCAATAGACAATACTGTGCTCAGTACATCCATCAAAAGTGCACTGTAGCCGTTGCATTAAGATTTCCAATGGTGTTCTGGATTCTATACCAATACTGGAACGACAAGATACAGATCCATTATTCCTCGTGATATGGGCAACTGGCAATACAGCAATGAGTACAGTCATCGTTACAGTACTGTAGACGTTGGATCATTTGTCTACTGGTGAGGTAAGTTCCAAAGTAATTATAGAGTAACCTATGAATATTGCGGTTATGTCTAGGGATAATTACATTTGACAGTG
>NW_016990666.1:0-878 GCF_001483705.2 Eufriesea mexicana | reverse complement strand
TACAGCACAGAAGTTCACCGAAAGTAGGTGTTTAGCACAAAGGGTAAAGCGGCCCTTTCCTTATGTAACCAATCGTAACATAACCGAACGTAACGTAACTATAAGTGACGTGCCAAGCCCGCAGCCTCTGTCCTCCCCAAAGCCATGCAGAGCATGTTGCAACGCAGCAGATGGCAGAAATCCACCGAATAGCAATGCAGAGCACAGCAGTCAAAGCTGTCCCATCCTAACCTAGCAAAACCTAACATAACCAAACGTTATATATCTAAACCTAACCTGCCGAGACCACTATCGCTGGAGTCCCGAGAACCAAGCAATACGTACTACAGCACAGTAGAGCGCAGAAATCCGCGTATAGTTGTGTATAGCACAAAAGTCTGGACTATCGTATCCATCCTTCACAAACGTAACATGAACGAACGCAGCATAGCCCACCTATCGTGCCGAGACAATTACTGCTCGCCTCCCACAGTCAAGAAGAAAATACTAGCTGAGTGCAGAAATCCACCGCCTTGCATTGCATAGCTCAAAAGTGAAAGATATCCTGTCATAACCTGACCTCCCCTAGCCTATCCAAACTTAGAGTAACTCAACGTAACGTGAGGAGAACAGTATTCATGTCCTCCCTAAATCCGGGCAGAGAACATTAGAGCTCATTAAAGCCCAGAAATCCTCCGAATAGCAGTGAATAGCACAGAAGTCAAAATAGCCTAACATAACCTAGCCAAACGTAACATATCCAAAAGTAATCTGACTCACCCTAACATGACGAGACCTTTATTGCTGACTTCCACAGAGACAAGCAGAGTATACTTGGGCACAGTAGTGCGCAAAAATCCAGCGCTTTGCAGTGAATGGCACAAACGCCGTAGGTATCG
>NW_016990665.1:0-625 GCF_001483705.2 Eufriesea mexicana | reverse complement strand
AGATCAGGTCAGTTCACGTCAGATCAGATCATGTCATGTCAGGTCACATCAGGCCAGGTCTAGACAGGCAATGTCGGGGCTGGTCATGTCAGGTCAGGTCTGGTTGGTCAGGTCACGTCAAGTCAGGTCAGATCAGGTCAGCCCAGGTCATATCAGGTCAGGTTTATGTCAGTCCAGGTCAGTTCAGGCCAGGCCAGGTCAGGCAAGGTCAGGTCAAGATATATCAGGTCATGTCAGGTCAGGTCAGGTCAGTTCAGGTCACGACAGTTCAGATCAGGTCAGGTCAAGTTTGGTTAGGTCAGTTCAGGTCAGGTCATATCAGGTCAGGTCAGGTCTTGTCAGGTCAGGCCTGGTCAGGTCAGATGAGGTCAGGTCAGGTCAGGTCACCTCTGGAAATGTCAGGTCAGTTCAGTTCAGGTCAGTCAGGACAGGTCAGGCAAGGTCAGGTCAGGACAGGTCAGGTCAGATCAGTCCGGTCAGGTCAGGTCAGGTCAGGTGAGGTCAGGTCATGACAGGTCAGATGCAGTCAGTTCAGGTCAGGTCAGGTCGGGTCAGATCAGTGAGGTAAGGTCAGCCCAGGTCAGGTTAGGTCAGGTCAGGACAGGTTAGGTCAGTTCAGGTCAGG
>NW_016990664.1:0-566 GCF_001483705.2 Eufriesea mexicana | reverse complement strand
AAAGCAGAACTTATTAGAGCACACTAGAGCGTAGAAATCCACAGAAAAGAAGTGCGCAGCACAGAAGTCATTGTTACCTTACCCTCACCTAACCAATCATGGCACCACCAAACGTAAACTAGCTCAAACTAACGTGCCGCCACCACTATTGCTGCCCTCCCCGGAGCCAAGCTGATCATACTAGAGGAAAGAAGAGCGCAGAGGTCCATAGAAATTGCATAGCACAAGAGTCGAAGCTGCCCTCTTCCAAGGTAACCAAACGTAACACAGCCGAACGTAGCTTAACCCAACCTAACGTGCCGATACCACTATTTCATGAATCGACAGAGCCAAGCAGAATGTACTAGAGCACAGTGCAACGCAAGAATCTACCGGACAACAGTGTATACCACGTATGCCAAAGATATCCAAACCTAACCCACAATAACGTCAACAAACCAAACGTAGCGTAACACATCCTAACGAGTCTAGACCACTATTACAGCTCCCCAGAGTCGAGCAGGGTATTGTAGAGCCATGTAGTGCGTAGAAATCAACCGAGCAGCAGCCTGTGTCACAAATGCCAA
>NW_016990663.1:0-1085 GCF_001483705.2 Eufriesea mexicana | reverse complement strand
TTTCATATCTTAACCTAGCCAAACGTGACGTAACCCAACGTAACCTAATACTTCCTAACGTGACGCGACCAGCATTGCTGGCCTCCACAGAACCAAGTGGAGCATTACAGAGGAGTCTAAAGAGCAGAAGTCGATAGAGTCGCAGTGTATAGCAGAAAAGTCGAAGTCATCGAACCCTAACCAGGGATAGCGTAGCCTAGCCAAACGTAACCTATCTCATCCTGTCGTGCCGAGCCCACTATTACTGGCTTCCCCAGAGCCAAGCAGAACATACTGGAGCACAGGAAAGCTCAGAAGTGCACCGAAAGGCAACGTATACCACGAAATTCAAATCTATCCATACCTAACCCAAGCTAACATAACCTAACATAACCCAACGTGCAGAGACCGCTATTGCTGGCCTCCCCAGAGCTGAACAGAATATGATAGGGCACAGTAGAGAGAAGAGAGCGACCGGATAGCAGCGTATAGCACAAGAGTCAAGTATGTTCTAACCTATCATGTCCGAACTTAACCCAACTAAACGTGGACTAACTAAACCTAACGTACCGAGACCACCATTTCTGGCCTCCGCAGTGCCAAGCATAGCATATCCGAGACCACCATTTCTGGCCTCCGCAGTGCCAAGCATAGCATATTTGAACACAGAAGAGCGCTGAAGTCCAGCAAGTAGGGGTGTACAGCGCAAAAGTCAAAGATACCCAAACCTAACCCAAATTAACGTAACCGAACGTGAAACAGCCATACACAACATACCGTGCCGCGACAAATATTGATGGCCTCCCTAAAGCCAACCAGAGCATATTAGAGCACAGCAGTTCGCAGAAATGAACCGCGTAGCGGAGTTTAGCACAAAAGTTTAAGCCATCCTATCCTACACTAACAGAACGTAACCTAACGAAACGTATCGTGAAAAAGCAAATCGTGGCTCGACCACTATTGCTGGCCACCTCAGAGTCGAACAGGTTATAGTAGGGCAATATAGAGCTCAGGAAGCCAGAGGATAGCAGTACATTGCACAAAAGTCTAAGCTATGCTGACCTAACCCGGCCGAGTCTGACACAGCCAAACGTAACCTAACGCAA
>NW_016990662.1:0-563 GCF_001483705.2 Eufriesea mexicana | reverse complement strand
ACTACGATTGCTGGATTCTTCAGGGCCTAGCAGAGTATACAGGAACATAGTAAAGCGCACGAGACCACCAAATAGCAGTGTAGAGCACAAGAGCCAAAGATACGCTAACCTAACTTTTCCATCGATTGCACCAAACGTGCCCAGACCACTATTCCTGCCCCCTCAGCGAGAAGCAGAACATGTTAGTGGAGAACAGAGCGCAGCAGTCCATAAAATCGTAGTGCAAGGCTCAATAGTCGAAGCTACTCTATCCTAACATTGCCAAACGCAACATAACCGAACGTTGCTTAACCCCAGCTAACGCGCCGGCGCCACAACTGCTTGCATTCCCAGAGCCAAGCGGAAAATAGGAGAGCACGGTGAAGCGCAGTAGCCGACCGCATTGTAGTGTGCAGCACAAAAGTCAAATACATCCTAACCTAACCTGTCCTAACCTAACCTAACCGTACGTTGCCTAACTAAAAACAACGTGCCGAGAATTCTACTGCTGGACTCCCCAAAGACAAGCAGAGCATATTATCGCAGTGTGGAGCGCAGAAATCCACCGAACAACAGTTTATACC
>NW_016990661.1:0-986 GCF_001483705.2 Eufriesea mexicana | reverse complement strand
CCTCTAGATAAGATATGAGCGAGATTTTGATTCGTGGACACGTGTCTTCAGTCGCTTGCGGTTGTCCTTTGCTGTATGTGTGATGCTCAGTTTGCTATGAATATTTTCAGTAGCTTTGATTTGGTATTTATCCAGTATTCTGTGATTGTTGACTCGGTCTAAAATATTGCTGGCGTGGATTTTCGTAGCTTGAATTACATTGTGGTACAAATTGGCCAATAGTACTGCCCCACATAATTCCAACAGAGATAGGGTGGTCGTCTTGAGGGGAGCGCTCGGGATTTTGCACAGAGGAGGTGGCACTGTACTCGATTTTTGTGGGTGATCTTAGATACTCACAAACACCGTAGGCATTCTCGCTCGTATCGCAAAAACCGTGGATTTGTATATCGTCTGCCTCGTTGAGGGTAGTGTATCGGGGATATGTTAGTTCGTTCAACAGCTTGCGTGCAATATTCTTGCCAGGTGGTGTGAATATGTGATGGAACGGATTCGCCCTAGTTCAAATTGAGTTACCAGAGAGATTTGGCTACGACGATCACTGGTCCGAGTAGTCCCAGTAGGTCGTAGATTCGTGCGATCTGAGCGAGCATAGTCCGTTTGCTTATCTCGTGGCCTACGTCGTTCGAGTTAACCGAATAGGTGATGGTGTCGGTGTTTGAGTTCCAATACAGGCCGAGCGTTTTGAACGTTGAGTCTTGCTCGAATAGATTTACCTTGATAGCCCTCTCGGATAGTCCCCTTAATACAGATTCATTATTGGATGCCCATTGTCGGATGTTTAGCTCACCGACCGTCAAGAGTTGCTCCCTCATAAGTTCCTCCCTCAGTCGGATGGCTTCTTGTTTAGTCCGAGTACCCGTGATTAGATCCTATACGTAAAAATCTCACTGGACAGTTTTCGATGCCATGGAAAAGCGGTTTGCTTCGTCCATGGCCAATTGATTTAGGCATTCTGTTACTAGGTAAGAAACTGTGGAGACGCC
>NW_016990660.1:2045-2293 GCF_001483705.2 Eufriesea mexicana | reverse complement strand
GAAACACCTCGGTCTCCTCCTCGATAGCGACTGGAAATTCGACGAACATTTTCTCGCGCTGGATCCACGGCTGGAAAGTATGGCAGGGGCGCTGTGTCGCCTGCTACCGAACCTGGGAGGGCCAGGCGGGAGTGTGCGCCGCCTCTACAGAGGAGTTATTCGCTCGGTTGCACTTTATGGGGCTCCGATCTGGGCAAACGACCTGGTCGCCATTCTGGCAATACTCCGGCGAGTCGCTCGCAGGATGG
>NW_016990660.1:0-1962 GCF_001483705.2 Eufriesea mexicana | reverse complement strand
GGAGGCCCGTATCTACGGTCTCCTACACGCTGGCGGCGGCGGTGCCCCTGAAGAAGGGTCCGTTTCGTTGAGGCGAAGGGTTCGAGAGTCCTTGATGACCGCCTGGCGAGCTCGGCTGAGGAAGCCGAGTAGCCGGCGGCACAGGGCGATCGAGGCTGTGCTCCCCGTGTTGGATGCATGGCACACATTCCGCCTGACACTGGTGCTGACCGGGCACGGGTGCATCGGTGAGTATCTGTGTCGTATCGGGCGGGAAAGTGACACGCGGTGTCATCACTGCGGGGAAGGGCGGGCACGACGCAGCACACGCTGGAGGAATGTCCGGCGTGGTCTCGCGAGCGCCGGGTACTGTGGCGCGTGGTGGGTAGGGACCTTTCGCTCTCAGTCGTCGTGGCGCGGATGACGGAGGGCTTAGGTGCGTGGCGTGCGGTGGCCTCCTTCTGCGAGGCGGTTATGCTACAGAAGGAGGCCGCGGAGAGAGCCCGCGAGTGTAGCGCATGCTCCTCGCGCGTACGGCGGCGGAGGCTGCAAGCGCGGCGGCGGAGGGCGGAGCGCGCACTGCCGGATGTGTTAACGCATTAGATCTTCGCCTTCGCGAGCGACCATGTACCTACGGCCGGGGAGACCGTCTCTCTCTCCCGTTGTAACATAGGCCAGAGTGACCACGAGCTGACGTGTGGGGGCCCGTCAGTTCGGGAGAACGTGGTCTGGGCGCGCGGCGTCGCGTGATGGTCGCGCGGTGTCCGCAGGGAATGCGCGCGTTGCGGTGCGGTGGTATGCGTGTTGTGTGCGTGTGAGTGTGTGTGTGCGTGCCTTTAAACGACCCGTCTCGCGCGCATGGACACGATCGTTTCAGGTGCGATTACCCGTCGCGCCGGGAGGGAACTGCGGTTGCGTTGCGGGGCGTCCTGGCAATTGCGTCGCCGCGAAGTCCAGGGCGCACCGAAATTCGAAGGGCTGGCCATCGTGGGGGTTTTATTGGGTAAAAATCCCACATAACCGCGCCCCCTCCCCTAAGGGGGCCTGGTAACTTTGGAAGATTTCCCCCACGTGGAGAAAAAACGTTAGGCTAGGATACCTTCGACTCCTGTGCTATTCACTGCCGTGCGGCGGATTTCTGCACTCTACTGTCCTCTAGTACATTCTGCTTGTCTCTGTGGAAGAGAGCATCAGTAGTCTCGGCACGTTAGGTTGAGTTGTGTTTCGGTCCGTGTGCTTATGTCGGGAAGGCTTGGTTAGGGTTTCTATGACGTTTGTCCTGTACACTGCTATACGGAGGATTTCTGCGCTCTATGTTGCTCTACTATACTGTGCTCGGCTCCGGAGCGGCGAGTAATAGTGGTTGCGGCGCGTTATGCTGCGTTAGGTTACGCTTGGATAAGCTAGGTTATGTTAAGTTTGGTTAGGGTGGCTGCGACTTTCGTGACATACACTGCTATTCGTTGGATTACTGTGACCTACTCTGCTCTACTATGTTCTGCTTGGCTCATGGGTGGCCGTGAGTGGAGGTCGTCACTCGTTGCGTTGAGTTATGCTACGTTCGGCCAGATTACGTTAACTTGGTTTCGGTTTGGGTAGCTTTGACTTTGGTGCTATGAACTGCTACTCGGTGCATTGCCGCGCTCTAATGTGGTCTAACATACCCTGCTTGTCTCTGCGAAGGCCATCAATAGCTGTCGCAGGACGTTATGTGGAGCTACGTAATTTCGGTTAGATTAGGGTGTGCCAGGTTAGGTTTTGTTATCTTCGACTTTTGTGCTTTACTCTGCTATTCGGTCGCTTTCTGCGTTCTACATTGCTCTACTATATTCTGTTCTACTCTGGGGAGGAGCGCAGCAGCGGTCGCGGCACATTAGTTTGAGTTAGGCTACGTTTGGTTGGGCTACTTTGACATGTGTCAGGTTCGGGTAGCTATGACTTTTGTGCTATAGACTGCGATTCCATTGATTCCTGAGATCTACT
>NW_016990659.1:0-843 GCF_001483705.2 Eufriesea mexicana | reverse complement strand
AAAATGACAATAAAATTGAACTTTCCATCCAGATTCTGCAGCATGGCAATGGCAATAGCACGCCAATAGAATCATTCCTCCTTATTTATGCAAGAAAGTTAGCTTACCAGAGTATTAGTCGAAAATGTAAATAAAATTAAATTTTCCGGCCAGATTCTACAGCACTGCAATGGCTACAAAACGCGAAAAGTATCTTTCGTCCATACTTATGCAAGGAAGCTATATCACCACGATATTAGTCGAAAATATCAATAAAATTGAACTTTCCAGCCCGATTCTGCAGCATTGCAATGGATATAGCAGGCCAAAAGGATCTTCCCAACTTACTTATACAAGGAAGTTGGCTCACCACGATATTAGTCGAAAATATCAATATAATTGAACTTTCAAGCCAGATTCTGCAGCATTGCAATGGTTATAGCTTGCCAATATAATCTTTCCTCCTTGTTTATGCAAGGAAGTTAGCTCACCACGATGTTAGTAGAAAATGACAATAAAATTGCACTTTCCAGCCAGATTCTATAGCATTGCAGTGGCAATAGCACGCCAATAGAATCATTCCTCCTTATTTATGCAAGAAAGTTAACTCATCACGATATTTGTCGAAAATGTCAATAAAATTGAACTTTCCCCCCAGATTCTACAGCATTGCAATGGCTATAGCACGCCAAAAGGATCTTTCCAACACACTTATCCAAGGAAGTTGGCTCTCCACGATATTAGTCGAAAGTGTCAATGAAATGGAATTTTCCATCCAGATTCTATAGCACTACCATGGCAACAGCACGCCAAAGGGATCTCTCCTCCATACTTATGCAAGGAAGATAGCTCACCACAATATTA
>NW_016990658.1:0-575 GCF_001483705.2 Eufriesea mexicana | reverse complement strand
GCACAGTGTGATAGCGCACGTAGGGAGCACAGCTTCATTGAATAACAATGTGTAGCGCAAAAGGTATAGCTATGTCAGCCTAACCCAGCGAAACACAGCATGACCGAATGTAATGTAACTCAAGCTAGTACGTGCAGCGACATCAATTGCTGTCCTCACGAGAGGCGAGCAGAGTATAGTAGAGCAATATAGGGCGCAGAAGTCCACCGAAGGGCGGTGTATAGCACTAAAGTCTAAGCTACCCTGTCCTAACAAAGCGTAACGTAACCGAACGTTGCCTATCAAATCCTGACGTGCCGAGGACACTATTGCTGCCTCGCCAGAGCCAAGTAAAGCTTATCACAAGAGAGTAGAGCGCAGAAATCCCTTGAATCGCAGTGCGTAGCACAACAGTCGTAGTTAACCTATCCTAACGTAACCATACGCAATATGACAGGACGTAGCTTAATTCAAACTAACGTTCCGAGGCCACAATTGCTGGCCTCCCGCGGCCTTAGCAGAGAATATTAGAACATCTTAGAGAGCAAAAGTCCACCGAATAGCGGTGTGTAGCGCACAAGTCAATGCTACCGCAT
>NW_016990657.1:0-351 GCF_001483705.2 Eufriesea mexicana | reverse complement strand
GACTTTAACCGGCCTTACCAGACCTAACCTGTCCTGACTGACCTGACCTGACCTGACTGACCTAACCTGACATGACCAGATCTAACTTGACCTGTCCTTGCCTGACCTGTCCTGACCTCAAATGACATGAACGGACATCATCTGACCTGACCTGACCAGATATGACCTGGGCTGACCTGACCTGACCTGAACTGACCAGCCCCGACCTTGCCTGGCCTGACCTGGCCTCACCTGACCTGACCTGACCTGATCTGACCTGACCTGACCTGACGTGACCTTACCTGACTTATCTGACCTGAGCTGACCTGACCTGTCCTGACTTTAACCGGCCTTACCTGACCTGACCTGTCC
>NW_016990656.1:0-488 GCF_001483705.2 Eufriesea mexicana | reverse complement strand
TACGTATGGTTATGCTACGTTTGGTTAAGTTATGACAGCGTAGCTTTGACTTTTGTCCCATACACAGCTATCATATGGATTTCCGCAATCTACTCTCCTTTAATATGCTCCGCTTGTCTCTGGGGAGGGCAGCAATGGTGGTCTAGGCACGTAAGGTTGAGACAGTTTACGTTAGGCTTGGTTTGGCTAGTTTGGGTTTGGATAGATGAGCTTCGACTTATCTGCTGTACACTGCTATTCTATGTTCTCCTTCTATCCACTCTCCTTCAATATAGTCTGCTTGGCGATGGGTAGGCCAACAGTAGTATTCTAGGCACGTAAGGTTGAGTTATGTTACATTTGGTTTGTTGAGTTTTGTTAGGTTAGGATAGAATGACATTCAAGTTTGTGCTATGCTCTGCTATTAGGTAGATTTCTATGCACTTCATTGTCCTGCAATACTCTTCTCTGCTCTGAGGAGACCAGAAATACAGCACTCAAAACGTCAG
>NW_016990655.1:0-1466 GCF_001483705.2 Eufriesea mexicana | reverse complement strand
CGCAGTGATCGAGTTAGGATTATTAAACACCGAGTTCTTATTGAAATTTGTAAAATATAAACAATTTTACAATCTCTTTGGACTTTCTTCATCTCATCTGTGTATCAAATTTCCTTCAGATACCCAAACTTCAATTATTTTCCTTTTTTTGAATATAAATCGAGGTTTATATTTCGTTTTATATATAATTTCGAATAAATTCCGATTTTCTTGATATTATTATATTTATTATCGTTGTTCGTGGTGATTTGAATTTCGTATTTTTATTTTCTGCTATTTTCTCTTGCGCGATAATTGAGTTACTATTATTAAGCACTGACTTCTTAACGAAACGCGATTTTTCTGTTTACTGGTCGCTAGTGCATTCATAGTAAGTCTAATCTAAAACTCGATGTTTACCCGAGACTCGAGAGAGCGGGCTCAGCGTGAAAATCCTGTTACGTGTTAGCTCAGCTGAGGAGCATTGAATGATACTTGGCGAAACCGCATCATCGTTAATATAAATCAACCTTAACCCATTTGAGCGGGGCATAGAGCGACATTGTGCTATTGTGCGCTGAATTTAAGAGCACTTGACAAATGGAAACAAGCTTTTAATCGAAACGTGTCACGCGGTTATGTTAAAAAATATTGACCGATTCTCGTCTACGTCGACGGCAGGGCAATTCAGCTTTATTTACCGTCAGAGATTAACTCGTCGAGGTTCGTGGTATTTCTTTGAACCGATTCCAAAATTGTTGTCTTCTGCGATATATTATACTTTGGATAGTCGAATATTTTTGCGAAAGATTCTGTTTGCCGAATATTCTTCGTTCTTAACTTCGCTTCAAACATTACAACTCGGGACTAAGAGCTGTGAAGTCAGACATATCCTCGATATCAATTTTTCAATTACCTGTCCTTCCTATAAACGTTTCCAAAATTTTCGTTTCACCTTGTTTTAACATAAAATAAAATATTTTCCATGTATTAAAACGCGAATTATTTCGTATATTAGGCTTCTTCAATTTTTCTTCATTTTTTTTTTATTTCTGTAAACTTAGACGTACTAAAAACGTGAGTTATCAAAGAAATTTTCTCTACAGCTAATTACCGAACGAAAAGCATAGTTATTCTCGGAGAATGTAAATGGAAGTTACATCTTTCTTCTGTAATTTTTTAACAATCAAAATCTTACAAAATAACGAGGTTATTCATCCATAGTTAGTCGTCGCGATTGGCAAGAGCACGTCTGATCTAAACGATTTTTAAGTGGTGCAGCCTTTAAATAGCGCATCCCTTAAGTGGTCCACCCTGTTTATATAAATTCCGTCGTTTAACCAACGTCGTTAATCGAATATTTTAACACCAGAAGCGATCCTCGCGCGAGTATTTTTTACACCGTGAACCACTGCGAGTTCTGGGTAATTCTCCCTGCTGGAAGTGAACTGGAGGCCAGAGAGGACGCGATGGATCGAACTTGCAGG
>NW_016990654.1:0-623 GCF_001483705.2 Eufriesea mexicana | reverse complement strand
TTGTTGAAGGACACTCATGATCAGCGAACAGGTTAATACAAGCGCTATAATATTTTGTAGCCGACTACATTCATTACTGTTCTGTCTACTATCTGTACCTCTACCGACATATATTCCATCCACTTCATTCTAGAATCGTCGTAGTGTCCAAATAGGTAAATCAAGCGAATAAAGTGCTCTGCTTGTGGATGTAACAAACACCATACTGCAAATTGTAAATATACCGATCCATATCCGTACAATACAATGATTAATCTGGAATTGCTGTGGAATTTATATAATCGATGACCGAATTAATCCAACGGCTACAGTACTGTGATCATGGCTGTCCTGTGTATTGTGTTGTCAGTTGCTAATATCTCATGGGTTAATGGATATGTCTGCAGTTTCTCTAGAATTACTGTAGAACCTAAATCATCATTGAACAGATTAATACAACGGCTACACTGCTCTGCTGGTGGATTTACTAATTACGGTACTGCCAGTTGCACGTGTCGCTATCAATAACAACACTCCGTACATGTTAATCCAGATTTGCATTGGTACTTATATTATCAGTGAACAAAGATGTCCAAGGGCGACTGTACTGGCACGAATGCTGTACTAAGCACCCGGTTTTCCAT
>NW_016990653.1:0-584 GCF_001483705.2 Eufriesea mexicana | reverse complement strand
ACGTTTGGCTAGGTTACGTTAGCACGGCTTAGGTTTGGATAGCTTTGACTTCTCAGCTGTACACGGCGATTGTATGCATTTCCGCGCTCTACTCCCCTCTAACATGCTCTTCTGGCCTTTCCAGCAATAGTGGCGGCGTACGTTAAGCGGAGTTCCGTTACGTTTGGCTATGTTGCGATTGGTTTGGTTAGGACAGGGTAGCCATGACTTTTGCGCCACACACGACTGTTCAGTGGATTTTGCCGCTCTGCTGTGCCCTAGTATGCCCTGCTTTGCTCTGGGGCGGGCAGTAATAGCTGTATCGGCACGATAGCTTTTGTTAGGCAACGTTCCGCTATGTTCTGTTGGTTTGGGTTAGGTTTGGGTAGCTTTGCCTTTTCCGATGTACACTGCGATACTATGGATTTCTGCGTTCAACTCTCCACAAACGTGCTCTCTTTGGCTCTGGTAGATCGAGAAATAGTGGTCTCGGCAGGTTATGTTAAGTCAGTTTACGTTCGGATATGTTCGGTTCTGCAATTTTTCGTCGGGGTACCTTTAACTTTTGTGCTGTACACCGCTATTTGGTGCATTTCTGCGCCCCA
>NW_016990652.1:0-631 GCF_001483705.2 Eufriesea mexicana | reverse complement strand
ATTATTGTATTATTATATTATTTTTATTTTATAGAATTTTTCAGGACGAACATATTTCCAAACTCTCTTACAAATATAACCTACCTAAACCAAGAAAACCAAAAAATAATTCTCATAATGAATATATATACAGGGTGTCTCAAGAAAACGTATATACACTTTAATACCTTATTCTTTCTAATTTATTTTTTCTTTTCTAGGTACAACTCATTTAAAATAATTTTTTTTTATATTATTATTATTATTAGAACTTTACAATTTGTCCGATGTATATTTGGTAAATTCATTTAACGTGTGATTCATAGCACGTGGGTGACACTCCCATTGAGATGTCACCACAAGATTGTTCTTCACGTCTTGTTATTCGGATACCAGATTTAAAATAATGGCTGGTTTTAGACTAGACTTTGAAAAACGTAAATATATTTTAAAGTGCTGCCATAAGCGTGAAAACATACTGGAAGTAATCCATCTAAATATATACTGTTTTTATAATCACGCAAAGTGTGTATACATTATTTTGGGACACCGTGTGTACAAGAAATATGAATCCTAGAAAATAATCCCGTAAGCCTCCCCCTAACTCCTAGCTTAAAAATTCCATATTAATAAAAATTAATTAATATTAACC
>NW_016990651.1:0-318 GCF_001483705.2 Eufriesea mexicana | reverse complement strand
ATAGGAGGCCAATTGAATCCTTCCTCCTTATTTATGAAAGAAAGGCAGCTCACCATGATATTAGTCGAAAATGACAATAAATTTGAATTTTCGCTACCACATTTTATATCATTTCAAAGGCTATAGCACGCCAGTAGTATCTTCCCCCTTACTTATGCAATGAAGTAGGGTGACCGCGATATTAGTCTAAAATGCCACCAAAATTGCATTTTCCAGCCACAGAATCTTTTCTCCTTACTTATGTTAGAAGGATACCTCTCAACGATATTAGTCGAAAATGTCAATAAAATTGTATTTGCCATACAGATTCTATACCAT
>NW_016990650.1:0-328 GCF_001483705.2 Eufriesea mexicana | reverse complement strand
ACCACCAAGCAGAACATACTAGAGCACAATGGAGCACAGAAATCCAGCGCATTGCTGTGTATACCACAAAGGCCGTGGATATCCTAAGGCCACGTGACAAATCCTAACCTATACAAACGTAGCATATCTCAAGATTACGTGCAGCGACTACTGCTCCTGGCATCCCCATAGCCAAGCAGAGTGCAGTAGAGCACAGTAGAACACAGAAATACACCGAATAGCAGTGTATAGTGCAAAAGTCATAGCTATCCTAACCAAACTTCATATAACCTTACATAACCGAACGTAGCCTAGCACAACGTAACCTGCCGCTGCTATTGTTGGCCTC
>NW_016990649.1:0-365 GCF_001483705.2 Eufriesea mexicana | reverse complement strand
TTGGTTAGGTTAGGTTAGATCAGGTTAGGTTAGGTTAGGTTAGGTCGGGCTAGGTTAGGTTAGATCAGGTTAGGTTTGGTTAGGTTAGGTCGGGCTAGGTTAGGTGTTGTCATCTTACGCCCGGTTTGGCGAGGTCAGGTTTGCCGAGGTTTGGTTAGGTTAGGTTACGTTAGGTATGGTTGGGTTAGGTTAGGTTAGGTCAGGTTCGGTCAGTTCAGTTCATGCTAGGTTAGGTTACGCTACGTCAGATTTGGTTCGAAGAGGTAAAGGTAGGTTATGTGGGTTACGTTAGGTTCTGTGATGTTAGGGTTAGTTAGGTTAGGTTAGGTGAGTGTAGGTATGGTTAGATTATGTTACATTTGGAT
>NW_016990648.1:0-617 GCF_001483705.2 Eufriesea mexicana | reverse complement strand
CTTGCCTCTCCAGAGCCAAGCAGAACAAAATAGAGCAAAGTAGAACGCAGTAATCCACCGCAGAGCAGTTTATGGTGCAATAGCCAAAGATACCCTAACCTAACACAACCACACCTTACACAACCAAACGGCGACAACAAAACCGAGCGTGACGCGACCACCATTCCTGACGTCCCCGGAGACAAGCAGAGTGTTACAGTGCGCAGTAGAGGGCAGAAATCCAGAGAGTAGCAGTGTGCAGCACAAAAGTCAAAGAAATCCGAACCCAATGACCCCAACCTAGCACAACCTGACCTGACCAAACGGAATCGAACTCAACCTAACGTGCCGCGACAACTATTGCTGGCCTCCACAGGGCCAAGCAGATAATAGTAGAGCACAGTAGCGGACGGGTATCCACCGAATAACAGTGTATAGCGCGTAAGTCATAGCAATCAGAACGAAACATAACCTAAGCTAACCTAACCAACCGCAACACAACTCAACCTAACGTGCCGCGGCCACTATTGCTGGCCTCCCGAGTGTAGAGCGGAGTATAGTAGAGCAATGTAGAACGCTGAAATCCACAGAATTGCCGTGTATGGCACCAAAACCGAATCTATGCAGATATAACCCGA
>NW_016990647.1:434-656 GCF_001483705.2 Eufriesea mexicana | reverse complement strand
CAAGCTATAACAGATTATAGATTTTGAATAGTCCTATTCTCTGGCAAGTAGATGGCTGTACTTCCCATCGGATTGAAGGCGCAGGCGTTCTATTCACCAAGCTCTAACAGATTATAGATTTCAAATAGACATATTCTTTGGCAAGTAGATGGCCGTACTTGCCATTGGATTGAAGGCGTTAGACGAACTATTCACCAAGCTATAACAGGTTATAGGTTCTGA
>NW_016990647.1:0-215 GCF_001483705.2 Eufriesea mexicana | reverse complement strand
ACTTGCCATTGGATTGAAGGCGTTAGGTGATCTATTCACCAAGCTAGAGCAGATTATAGATTTTGAATAGACCTATCTTCTGGCAAGCAGGTGGATGTACTTGCCATTGGATTCAATGCGTTAGTCGATCTATTCACCAAGCTATAACAGACTATAGATTTTGAGTAGACCTTTTCTCTGGCAAGTAGATGACTGTACTTGCCATTGGATTGAAG
>NW_016990646.1:0-1077 GCF_001483705.2 Eufriesea mexicana | reverse complement strand
GCGACATTCGGTTATTTTACGTTTGGCTATGTTAGGATAGGATGGCTTCGACTCTTGCGCTGTGCATTGCTTTTCGATTGATTTCTACGCACTACGTCGCTTTAGAATACACTCCTCCACTATGCGGAGGCTAGTAATAGTGATCTCGGCAGGTTGGATTGATTTGGCTAGGTTAGGTTATGTCAGGTTAGGTAAGGATGTCATTGGCTTTTGTCCTTTGCACTTCAGTGCAGCAGATTTCTGCTCTCTCCTGTGCACTAGTGTATTCTGCTTTGCTCTGGGGAGGTCAGCAGTAGTGGTGTAGGCTCGATAGATTTAGTTATGTTGCGTTTTGTTGTATTAAGTTTAGGTAGGCTAGGATAGGATAGCTATGACTTTTGCGCTATACACTGCTATTGGGTGGATTTCTGGGATCTTCATTGCTCTGCTATAATCTGCTCGTCTTTGGGGTGACCAGCAACAGTGCCCTTGGACGTCATGTTGTGTTAGGTTACGTTTGCTTATATTTCGCTTAGATATGTTATTACAAGATAGAATTGCCTTTTTCACTGTAGACTGGCATTCGGTGGATTCCTTCGCTGTACACTGCTCTTCTGTACTCTGCCCGATTCTGGGGAGGACAGAAATGGAGTCCGTGGCACGATGTGTTTAGTTCTGTTACGATACATTAGGCTACGTTGGGTTAGGTTTGGTCAGCGTTGCTGTGACTTTTGTGCTATACACTGCCATGCGCTCGGTATCTTCGCTCTGCATTGCTCCACAAGACTCTGCTTGTCTCTGGGTATGACGGAAACAGTGTTCGAGGCACGTTCTGTTGTGTCAGGTTACGTTTAGTTTTGACAATGTAGGTTAGCTTTGGTTAGGATGGCATTGACATTTTTGCTATACAATGCTGTTCGGCATACTTCTGCGCTCTACTGTGCTCTAGTATATCTTGCTTGGCTGTGGACAGTCGAACAGTAGTGCTCTCGGCGCGATAGACTGAGATATGTTGCGTTCGTTACGTTACACTTCGTTATGTTAGGATGGGATAGCTTATACCTTTGTGCTATACACTGCACTGCCTTGGATATCTGC
>NW_016990645.1:0-626 GCF_001483705.2 Eufriesea mexicana | reverse complement strand
CCTCGGAATGCCAGGGATACTGTTCTCCGCACGTCAGGTCTAGTTGGATTAAGTTTGGTTAGTTTAGGTTGGGTTAATTTCGGTAACGGTAGCTTTCGCCTTCGTGTCATACACTGTAGTTCCGTGGATCTCTGCTCGCTCTACTACATTTTGCTTGTCCCTGAGTGTGCCAGCAATAGTGGCTGCGGCACGTTATGTTGAGGTATGCTACCTTTGGTTAGGTTACGTTTGCTTGGGTTAGGTCTGGATAGATATGACTTTCGTGCTGTGCAACGCGAGCGAATGGACTTCTGCACCCTACTGTCCTCTATCAAGTTCTGCACGACTCTGGGGAGGCCAGCAATGGTGGCCGGGGTATGTGAGTTTGAGCTATGTTGCGTTTGTTCATGTTAGGGTTGAACATATTAGGAGAGGGTAGCTTCGACTTTTGCGCTATACACTGCTATTCCGTGGTCTTCTGCTCCCTAGTGTGCTCTGGCCTGTTCTGTGTGGCTCTGGGTGGCCAACTGTAGCGGTCTTGGCACGTTAGGTTGAGATATGCTACGTTCGGTTATGTTACGTTTGGTGAGGTCATGATATATTTTAGGCTTTTGTACCATACACTGATATACGCGGATTCCTGCGCC
>NW_016990644.1:0-547 GCF_001483705.2 Eufriesea mexicana | reverse complement strand
TCGTACGCGAGGTCCCAGAGGATCGGGACGAGTACCGATCCCTGTGTGACCCCGCAGTTCGTCTCCCGACCGACGATTGTGTATCGTACGGGATACTCGATCGAGCGCCTCGCCAAGTAGTCGCCGATCACCGCCGTCATGTATTGGGGAAACCTGCGGTACAACAGAGCACATCGGATGGAGGCCCAGGGCAAGGTGCTGAAGACGTTGGAGATATCCACACCGACCGCCAGCACCACCCCGCCCCGGTCAGCGGCATCCTCCGACAGGGTACGAACGCTCTTGATCACGTCGATCGCCGGCCGACCCTGCCGGAATCCGAACTGGCCGACGCTGAGATCGGGACCCATGTCCGTTAAATGCTCTCGGAGTCGGGCAGCTAGAACGCGCTCATCCTAAGCTAACCTGTCCTAACCATACCTAGCCGAACGTAACCCAGCTAAACGTAACGTGCCGAGAATACTGTTGCTGGGCACCCCAGAGACAAGCAGAGCATGTTAGTGCAATGTAGAGCGCAGAAATCCTCCGAATGGCTTTGTATAGCATA
>NW_016990643.1:0-370 GCF_001483705.2 Eufriesea mexicana | reverse complement strand
CTACTGTGCTCTAATATGCTCGGCACGACCCTGGGGAGGCCAGTAATAGTGGTCTCTACATGCTACGTTGAGATATGCTACGTCTTGTAATGTTACGTTTGGTTATGGTAGGAGATGGTAGCTTTGAGCTTTGCGCTATATACTGCTTTTCAGCTGACTTCTGCGCTCTGCTGTCATCTAATAAGCACTGCTTGGCCCTGGGGATGCCAGCAATAGTGATTCTGGCACGTTAGTATGAGTTACGCTACGTCTGGCTGGGTTACATTAGTTAGGGTTATGTACAGATTGCTTTGACTTTCGTGGTATACACTGTTTTTCGGTGAATTTCTGCGCCCTACTGTGCCCTACTACACTCTGCTCGACTCCGGGA
>NW_016990642.1:0-269 GCF_001483705.2 Eufriesea mexicana | reverse complement strand
GCCACCCCAGAGCCGAGCAGAGTATAGTAGAGTAATGTAGAGCGCAGTAACACGACGAATAGCAGTGTGTGCCACAAAAGTCACAGCTATCCTATCTCAACATGTACAAACGTAGTATAACCAAACGCAATCTAACATAACCTAAAGTGCCGAGAACACTATTGCTGGATTCCCCAGAGACAAGTAGAATATACTAGAGCACAGCGGAGCGCAGAAAGGCACCAAAGAGTAGCGAATAGCACAAACGTCAAGGACATACTAACCATACC
>NW_016990641.1:0-659 GCF_001483705.2 Eufriesea mexicana | reverse complement strand
AGCACGCCAATAGAATCTTTCCTCCTTATTTAAGTAAGAAAGTTAGCTCACCATGACATAAGCAGAAAATGTTAATAAAAATGGATTTTCTAGCCAGATTCTATAGCACTGCAGTGGCTATAGCACGCCAATGGAATTTTTCCTCCTTATTTAGGCAAGAAAGTTTGCTCACCACGATATTAGTCGAGAACGTCAATAAAATTTAATTTTCCAGCAAGATTCTATAGTATTGCTATGGCTATTATAGCACGCCAATAGAATCTTTCCTCCTTATTTATGCAAAAAAAGTATCTCACCACGATACGAGTAGAAAATGTGAGCAAAATTGAATTTCCCATGCAGATTTTATAGCATTGCAATGGCTATTGCACGCCAATAGTAGCTTTCCTCCTTATCTATGCAACGAAAATAGCGCACCACGGTATTAGACGATAATGTCAATAAAATTTAATTTTCCAGCAAGATTGTATAGCATTGCAATAGCTATAGCACACCAATAGGATCTTTCCTCCTTATTTATGCAAGAAAGTTAGCTCACCATGATACTAGAAGAGAATCGTAATAAAATTGGATTTTCCATCCAAATTATATATCACTGTAATGGCTATAGCACGCCAATAGAATCTATCCTCCTTATTTATGCAAGAAAATTAGCTCAG
>NW_016990640.1:0-953 GCF_001483705.2 Eufriesea mexicana | reverse complement strand
TTCTATAGGTTTGATATAGCCATTGCATTGCAATTGAATCTGACGGAAAAGTACAACTTTATTTTCTTTTTCGACTAATGTCGTGGTGAGCATGGTTTTGCGCATAAACAAGGCTGAAAGATCTTATTGGTTTTTTATAGCCTTTGCATTGCTTTAGAATCTGGCTGAATAGCTCTATTTCAATGAAATCTCCGAGTAATATCGTTGTGAGCAAGCTTTTCTGCATATACAAGCCGTAAACAATATATTGGTTTTTTATAACCATTGCAATGCAATAGAGTCTTGCTGAAATGTTCAATTTTATTGTCATTTTCGGCTAATATCGCGGTGAGCAAGATTTTCTGCATAAATAAGTGGACAAAGATTATATTGGTTTGGAACAGCCATTGAATTACAATAGAATCTGGCTGGAAAGTTCTGTATAATGACACTTTCGACTAATATCGCGGGGAGAAGACATTTCTGCATAAATAATGAGGAAAGATTCTATTGGTTTGCTATAGCCATTGTATTGCTATAGAATCCGGCTGGAAGTTTCAATTTTATTGACATTTTCGACTAGTATCCTGGAGGAAAAACTTTTCTGCATAAATTCGGAGGTAAGATCCTATTGGTTTGCTGCAGCCATCGAACTGCGATAGAATCTGACCGAAAAGTTCAATTTTGTTGACATTCTCGACTAATATCGTGGTGAGCAAACTTATCTGAATAGATAAGAAGGAAAGCTCTATTGGTTTGCTGTAGCCATTGCATTGCAAAAGATACTGACCGGAAGGATCATTACCGACTAATACGATGGAGAGCAAATATTTCTGCATTAATAAGGTGGAAAAATTCTATTGATTTGCTATAGCCATTGCATTGATATAGAATCCCGCTGGAAAGTTCAATTTTATTGACATTTTCGACTAGTATCCTGGGGGGAGAGCTTTTCTGCACCAATACGGAGGTAA
>NW_016990639.1:0-545 GCF_001483705.2 Eufriesea mexicana | reverse complement strand
TTCCAGTGCATTGCAATGGCTATAGCACGCAAATAGACCCTTTCCTCCTTATTTATGAAAGAAAGATAGCTCACCACGATATTAGTCGAAAGTGTTAATGAAATTGAATTTTACAGCCAGATACAATTAGAAATTCAATGCCTATAGTACGCCAATAGAATCTACCCTCCTTATTTTAGCAAAAAAAGGGAGCTCACTACGATATTTATCGTAGCTGTCAATAAAATTGTATTTTCCAACCTGATTCTACAGCATTGCAATGGCTACAGCACTCCGAACGTATTTTTCCTCCTTTCTTAAGCAAGGAAGTCAGCTCACCACGATATTACTCGAAAATGTCAGTAGCATTTTATTTTCCAGCCATATTCTATAGCATTGAAATGCCTATAGCACACCAATAGAATCTTTCCGCCTAACCTATGCAAGAAAGTCAGCTCACCACGATATTAGTCGAAGATGTCAATAAAGCTGCATTTCCTAGTCAGATTCCAGTGCATTGCAATGGCTATATCACACAAATAGCACCTTTCCTCCTTATTTATGAA
>NW_016990638.1:0-208 GCF_001483705.2 Eufriesea mexicana | reverse complement strand
TAGGTCTGGTCAGGCCACGTCAGTTTATGTTAGGATAGGTTAGGTTAGGTTGGGATAGGTTAGTTTGAGTTAGGTTAAGTTAGACTATGTTAGGATGGGTCAGGTTAGGTGAGTTCATGTTACGCCCGGATAGGCAGGCCAGCTATGCTTGTGTTAGGTTAGGTTAGGTTAGGTTAGGGTAGGATAGCTTAGGTTAGGTTAGGTTAGG
>NW_016990637.1:0-287 GCF_001483705.2 Eufriesea mexicana | reverse complement strand
ACGTACATCCATACATACGTCCATACATACATCCATACATCCACGCATACACACATACGCTCATCCATACATACATCCATAAATACGCCCGTTAATTCATTCATACATACATCCATGCATACATCCATACATACATCCACCCATCCACCCATCCATAAATCCATCCAACCATAAATCCATCCATCCATACATGCATTCATCCGTACATCCCCACATCCATACTCCCATAAATGCATCCATTCGTACGTCCGTCATTCGATACATCCATACATGCATACATCCATACA
>NW_016990636.1:0-544 GCF_001483705.2 Eufriesea mexicana | reverse complement strand
AGTAGATGTCTGTTCTTGCCATTGAATTGAAGGCGTTAGGCGATCTATTCACCAAGCTATAATCTATTATATATTTTTAATAGACGTATTCTCTGCAAGAAGATGACTGTACTTGCCATTGTATTGAAGGTGTTAGGCGGTCTGTTCACCAAGTTATAACATGTTATAGATTTTGAGTAGACCTATTTTCTGGCCAGTGGATGTCTGTACTTTCCTTTGGATTGAAGGCGTTAAGCCATCTATTCACCAGGCTATAACAGGTTATGGATTTTGAATTGGCCTATTCCCAGGCAAGTAGATGGCATTACGTGAGATTGGATTGAAGGCGTTAGGCGATCTATTCACGAACCTATAACAAATTATAGATTATGAATAGGACTATTCTCTGGCAAGTAGATGGCTGCAATTGCCATAGGACTGAAGGCGCTAGGCGATCTATTCACCAAGATATAACAGGTTACAGATTTTGAATGGACCTATTCTCTGGCAAGTAGATGACTGTAATTGCCAATGGATGGAAGGCGTTCGGTGATTTATTCACCAT
>NW_016990635.1:0-851 GCF_001483705.2 Eufriesea mexicana | reverse complement strand
ATGAATGTCAAACATATCCAGACCAAACCCAAATAAACCTCTCCTAACCGAGCGTGACATAACCCAACCCAACTCGCCGCCACCACTACTGCTGGACACACAGAGCCAAGCAGAACATATATGCGGATCAGAAATATACTTCGTCGCAGTGTAGAGCGGAAAGGTCAAAGATATCCAAACGTAACCCAAACTAACATAACCCAACATAACGTGGCGAAACTAAGCGTCACGTGCCGCGACCACTATTTCCTTCCTACACAGGGTCTGATCTCAAGCGTAACCAATCTCAACCGAACGTACCTTGCCCTCAATTACTGGCCTGCGCATCATCAAGCAGGGCATATTAGAAGTGAGTAGAGCGCAGAGGTCCAGGGAATGGCAGTGTATAGCACCAAAGTCAAAAATATCCTAACCAAACCAAAACAAACCTAACCCAGCATAACGTATCATGCCTCATCCTAACGCGACCCTGCCACCATTTCAAGTACTCCCAGATCCTAGCAGGGAAAGCTAGATAGAAGTAGAGCGCAGGAATCCACCGAATAGCAGTGTATAGCGCAAAGGTCAGAGCTAGCCTAACCTAATACAGCGTACCCTAACCTAGCCGAACATCATCCAACTCAACCAGACGCTCTGCGGCCGCCACTGCTGCCCTCCCGAGAGTAGAGCAGAGTATAGTAGAGCAATGTAGAGCGCAGATATCCGCCGAATTGCAGTATATAGCGCAGAAGTCAAAGTTACCCTGTCCTAACCTCACCAATCTTAAAAATACCTTACGCAGTATAACACAGGCAAACGTGCCGATACCAATACCGCTGGTATCCCGATAGCAAAGCAGAGTATTCCAGAGC
>NW_016990634.1:0-818 GCF_001483705.2 Eufriesea mexicana | reverse complement strand
GAATAGATCATATAACGTTCTCAATCCAATGGTAGGAACAGCCATCTACTTACCATAGGATAACTGTATTCAAAATTTATAACCTGCTACAATTTGATGAATGCATCATCTAACGTTCTCAATTCAATGGTAGGTAAAGCCATCTACTAACCATAGGAGATGTCTGTTCAAAATCTATAACCTGCTATAGTTTGATGAATAGATCACCTAACGTTCTCAATCCAATGATAGGTATAGCCATCTGATTACCATGGAATAAGTCTATTAAAGATCCATAACCTGTTATAACTCGATGAATAGATCACCTAACGTTCTCAATCCAATGATAGGTATAGCCATCTGATTACCATGGAATAAGTCTATTAAAGATCCATAACCTGTTATAACTCGATGAATGGATCACTTCACGTTCTCAATCCAATGGTAGGTATAACCATCTACTTACCATAGGATAAGTCTATTCAAGATCTATATCCTGCTATAATTTGATGAATAGATTAGCTAATATTCTCAATCCAATGGTAGGTATAGCCATCTACCTACCATAGAATAATTCTATTCAAAATGTATTACATGCTATAGTTTGATGAATAGATCACCTAACGTACGCAATCCAATGGTAGGCATATCCATCTACTTACCATAGAATAAGTCTATTAAATATTCATAACATGTAATAACTCGATGAATATATAATCAAACGTTCTCAATCCAATGGTAGGTATAGCCATCTACTTACCATAGAATAAGTCTACTCAAAAACTATAACCTGCTATAATTTGATGAATAGATTACCTAACTTTCTCAATCCAATGGTA
>NW_016990633.1:365-624 GCF_001483705.2 Eufriesea mexicana | reverse complement strand
TGGATGGATGGATGTATGGATGTATGGATGTGTGGATGTATCTACGTATGGATGTGCGAATCTGTGTATGTACTGATGTATGGATGTATGGATGTATATATGTGTGGACGTATGGATGCATATATGTATGGAAGTACATATGTATGGATGTATGTATGGATGGGTGTATGAGTGGATGGATTTTTGGATGTGTGGATGTATGGATGGATGGATGGATTATGGATGTATGGATGTATGGATGTATGTATGTATGGATTTA
>NW_016990633.1:0-302 GCF_001483705.2 Eufriesea mexicana | reverse complement strand
TGGCTGGATGGATGTATGGAAGGATGGGTGTATGGATGAGTGAATGTATGGATTGATGGCCGTATGAATGGATGGTTGTATGGATGGACGGATGTACGGGTGAATGGATGTGCGGAAGAATGGACGTATGGGTGGATTGAGGTATGGATGGATGGATGTATGGGTGGATGGATGTATGGATGAATGAATGGATGGATGTATATATGTATGGATGTATGGATTGATGGATGTATGGATGGATGGAGGTATGGATGGATGGATTTATGGATGTATGGATGTATGAATGTATGGATGTATGGATG
>NW_016990632.1:1036-2084 GCF_001483705.2 Eufriesea mexicana | reverse complement strand
GCCACATTCTATACCATTGCAATGGCTATAGCACTCGAAAAGCATCTGTACTCCATATTTAAGCAAGAATGTTATCTCACCACTATATTTGTCGAAAATGTGAATAAAATAGAACTAAGAATGTTAGCTCACCACTATATTAGTCGAAAATGTGAATAAAATTGAACTTTCCAGTCCGACCCTATAGCATTGCGACGGCTATAGCACGCCAATTGAGTCATTCCTCTTTATTTATAAATGAAATATAGCTCACGACGATATTAGTCGAAAATGTCAATAAAATTGATCTTTCTAGACAGGTTCTACAGCATTGCAATGGCTATAGCATGTCAATAGTATCTACCATCCTTATTTATGCAAAAAAGGGAGCTCGCAACGATATTAGTCGAAAATGTCAATAAAATAGAATTTGCCATACAGATTCTATAGCGTTGCAATAGCAATAGCACGACAATAGTATCTTTCCTCCTTATTTGTGCAAGAAAGTTAGCTCACCACTATATTAGTCGGAAATGTCAATAAAACAGTACTTTGAAGCCAGATTCTACTGGACTGCAATGGCTATAGCACACCAATAGAATCTTTCCTCCTTATTTATGCACGAAAGTTAGCTCACCACGATATTAGTCGAAAATGTCAAAACAATTGAATTTTCCTGCAAGATTCTATAGCAGTCCAACGGCTATAGCACGCCAATAGAATCTTTCCTCCTTGTTTACGCAAGGAAGATTGCTCACCACGATATTAGTGGATAATGTCAAGAAAATTGAATTTCCCTTCCAGATTCTAAGGATTTGCAATGACTATAGCACGCCAACAGAATGTTTCCTCCTTACTTACGCAAGGAAGTTAGCTCACCACGATATTACTCGAAAATCACAACAACATTGTATTTTCCAGCTACATTCTATACCATTGCAATGGCTATAGCACTCAAAAAGCATCTGTACTCATTATTTATGCAAGAAAGTTAGCCCACCGCTATATTAGTCGAAAATGTGAATGAAATTGAACTTTCCAGTCCGATTCTATAGGATTGCGATGGCTA
>NW_016990632.1:0-302 GCF_001483705.2 Eufriesea mexicana | reverse complement strand
TAGCTCACCACGATATTAGTCGAAAATGTCAACAACATTGTATTTTCCAGCCACATTCTATACCATTGCAATGGCTATAGCACTCAAAAAGCATCTGTACTCATTATTTATGCAAGAAAGTTAGCCCACCGCTATATTAGTCGAAAATGTGAATGAAATTGAACTTTCCAGTCCGATTCTTTAGCATTGCGATGGCTATAGCACGCCAATTGAATCCTTCCTCTTTATTTATGAATGATAGATAGCTCACCACGATATTAGTCGAAAATGTCAATAAAATTGAACTTTCTAGACAGGTTCTA
>NW_016990631.1:0-1313 GCF_001483705.2 Eufriesea mexicana | reverse complement strand
TGCCGATGCCACTAGTGCTGGACTCCGCAGAGATAAGCATAATATTCCAGAGCGAAGTGGAGCTCAGAAATACACCGCACAGCAGTGCATAGCACAAAGGCGAAATAGACACTAACCTAACCTCACTTAGCCAGACCTATCCGAACGTAGTGTAACTGAACATAGCGAGACGTGACCAGTATTTCTGTCTTCGCCAGAGCCAAGCAGAACATGCTAGAGCGCAGCAGAGAACAGAAATCCTCCGAATAGCAGTTGAAGTAACAAAAGTCGAGGCTGACATATCCTAACCTAGCCAAACCTAACATAAACATACGTAGCCTTACTCAATCCAACGAGACGAGACCGATGTTGCTGTCCTCCCCAGAGACAAACAGAATATACTAGAGCACAGTAGAGCGCAGAAGTCCGCCGCATTGCACTGTATAGCACAAAAGTCAAATCTATCCTATCCTGACATATCCAACCGTAACACAGCCAACCGTAACCTAACGCAACACAACGTGCCGCGACCACTATATCTGGCCTCCCCAGAGCCAAGCAGAGTGAACCAGAGCACAGTAGAGCGCAAAAATCTATCGCATTGCAGTGCAAGGTACAAAAGAGGTAGATACCCTAACCTAACCTGACCCAACATAGCCTACCAAAACGTTGTGTAACTCAAAATAACGTGATGGGGCAAATATTGCTGGACTTTCCTAAGCCAAGCAGAATGCACCAGAGCACAGTAGAGCACAGAAACACGCGGAATAGCAGTGCGTTGCACAAAAGTCATAGCTGCCTATCCTAACATTGCCAAACATGACATATCCAAACGTAGTGCAACGAAACCTAACATTACGATGCCACTATTGCTGGCATCGACAGAGACATGCAGAATGTACTAGAGCACAGTAGATCGCAGCATTCCACCGCATTGCAGTGAATGACTCAAAAGCCGTAGGTGCCGAAGCCTAACCAGACGTAACCTAACCTAACCAAATGCAGCTTATCCAAAAATGACGGGCCGGGACCACTGCTCCTGGCCTCCAAGGGGCGAAGCAGAGGGTGGCAGAGCACTTTAGATCACAGAAATCTGCCGAAAAGCAGTTTAAAGCACAAGAGACGAAGTAGCCTATACTGACCTATCCAAACGTAACATACCCGAACGCAGCCCAGCTAAACCTAACATGACGAGACTACAGGGGCAAGCAGAATGTACTCGGGCACGTAGAGCGTAGAGGCCCACAGCATAGCAGTGAATAGCAAAAAGCCGTAAATATACTGGCATAACCTGGCCTAACCTAATCTGGCCAATCATTGCATATCTCAAAATA
>NW_016990630.1:0-498 GCF_001483705.2 Eufriesea mexicana | reverse complement strand
ATGTTGAATGTGGTTGGAGAATTTAAATTTATTGATGTTTTCGACTAATATCGTGGTGAGCTAACTTCCTTGCATAAATAAGGAGAAGAGATTCTATTGACCTGCTGTAGCCATCGCAATCCTATAGAATCTGGCTGAAAAATACAATTTTATTGACAATTTCGAATAATATCGTGGTGAGCTACCGTTCTTGCGTAAATATGGTGGAAAGGTCCTATTGGCGTGCTATAGCTATTGCAATGATGTTGAATGTGGTTGGAGAATTCAAATTTATTGACATTTTCTACTAATATCGTGGTAAGTTTACTTTCTGGCATAAATAAGGAGGGTAGATTCTATTGGCGTGCTATAGCTATTGCAATGGTATTGAATGTGGTTGGAGAATTCAAATTTATTGACATTTTCTACTAATATCGTGGTAAGCTTACTTTCTTGCGTAAATAAGGAGAAAAGCATCTATTGGCGTGCTATAGGCGTTGCAATGCTATAGCCTGTTCC
>NW_016990629.1:0-338 GCF_001483705.2 Eufriesea mexicana | reverse complement strand
TGGATGGACGTATGGATGGATGCATGTATGGATGGATGGATATATGGGAGTATGCATTGCTGTATCGATGTATGCACGGATGTATGTGTGGGTGTATGAATAAACGTTACGGATGGATGGGCGTATGGATGAATGTATGTATGGATGGATGGATGTATGGATGGAAGGATGGATGGATGTATCAATGTATGGGTGGATGAGTGTATGGATATGTGGATGTATGGATGGGTCGACATATGGTTGGATGGGTGTATGGATGGATGGATGGTTGGATCCATGGATTGATTGAAGTATGGATAGGTCATTGGATGGATGGATGCGTGCATGGATGTATGTAT
>NW_016990628.1:0-857 GCF_001483705.2 Eufriesea mexicana | reverse complement strand
CTAGTAGAGCAATGTACAGCGCAGAGATTAACCGAAGGGTAGTGTGTTGCACAAAAGTCAAAGTCACACTGACCAAATATGACCCAACATAGCCAAACGAAGCGAAACATTACTCAGTCCAAATTGCCGAGACCACTATTGCTGACACCCACAGAGCCAAGCACAATATATTAGAGCACAGGAGGGTGCAGAAATCGGCCCCGCTGCTATGTACAGCAAAACAAGGCAAAGATACACTAACCTAACCTGACCCAACGGGACCAAACCGAACGTAGTATAGCTGAACATAACGTGGTTGCGCTACCATTGCTAGCCTTCACGGAGCCAAACAGAACATACTAGAGCAGGGTAGAGCGCAGAAATCCACCGAATAGCTGCGTACAGCACAAAAGGCAAAGCTATGCTGCCATAACATAGCCAATCGTAGCGTAACCAAACGTAATATAGCCAAACGTAACGCAGCTCAACCTAACGTGCCGGGATCACTACTGCTGGCCTGAACAGGGTCACGCAGTATATATTAGAGTACATTAGGGAGCAGATATCCACCAAGTAACAGCGTATAGCACGATAGTCGAGGCTGCCCTATCCTTATCTAACCAAACGTAACATATGCAAAAGAAACGTAAATCAATTTAACGTGACGAGACCACCATTGCTGGCCTCCCAAGGCCAAGTGGTATATGCTGGGGTACAGTTGGGCGCATAAATCAACCAAATGGCAGACTATAGCGCTAAAGTCATAGCTACCCTCTCGTAACCTAAGCAATCGTAACATAACCAAACGTAACCATACTCTATCTAACATGCCGCGACGACCATAGCTGGAATCCCCAGGGCCAAGCAGATGAAATCAG
>NW_016990627.1:0-291 GCF_001483705.2 Eufriesea mexicana | reverse complement strand
CATTGATCAACCATACTATCCTCGACCTTCGACAGGCGTGCAGTAGTGGTCGCGGCACGGTAGCTCGAGTAAGAATGCGTTTGGTTAAGATATGTTAATTCGTGTTAGGTGTGGGTAGCTTTGCTTTTCGTGGTGTAACCTGCTTTTCCGTGGATTTCTGCGCTCTACTGTGGTTTACTGTACTCTGCTTGGCCGTCGGGAGACCAGCAACAGTGTTCGCGGCACGTCATGTCGAGTTAACGTATGTTTGATTACTCAGCCGTCCATAGATTAACAGCGTATAGCGCAAAA
>NW_016990626.1:299-620 GCF_001483705.2 Eufriesea mexicana | reverse complement strand
GATGGATGTATGGATGGATTGAGGTATGGATGGACGAATGCACGTATGTACGGTTGAATGGATGTATACATGTATGGATGCATGGATGGATGGAGGTGAATGTGGTTGGCAGTGCGGATGGTAAGATTTATGGATGCATGTGTGTGAGGATGCATAGATGTGCGGATGGACGGATGTATGGATGGATGGATGTATGGATGTTTGTATGTATGAATGTATGGGGGTATGGATGTTTGTATGTATGTACGTAAGGACGTATGAATGTACGAATGAATGGATGTACGGATGCATGGACGTATGGATGTGTGGGTGGATGAAAGT
>NW_016990626.1:0-244 GCF_001483705.2 Eufriesea mexicana | reverse complement strand
TGGATGTTTGTATGGATGGTTGTATGGATGTATGGATGTATGGATGTGTGGATGTATGGATGTATGGATGTATGGATGTATGTATGTACGTACGTACGAATGTATGGATGTACGGATGTGTGGATGTATGCATGTATGAATGTATGGATGTATGGATGGTTGGATGTATGGATGGATGGAGGTATGGATGGATGGATGTATGGATGTGTGGATGTAAGGATGTATGGACGTATGGATGTAAGGA
>NW_016990625.1:0-390 GCF_001483705.2 Eufriesea mexicana | reverse complement strand
AAACTACTCTATCCTAACTTAACAAAGCTTCACATCACCATACGTAACATTGCTCAAACCAACTTGCCGAGACAACTGCTGCTGGCCTCCACAGGGATAAGCAGAATGTTGTAGAGAACAGACCAGCACAGGAATAAGCCGAGCAACGGTACAAAGCACGAAAGTCAAAGCTGTCCACACCGAAATTAGCGTAACCTTAACTAACCAAACGTAACCGAAAACTACCAAACGTGCCGAGACCACAATTTCTGACATCCCTAGGGACAAGTAGAAAATATTAGAGCACTGTAGAGTGTAGAAACTCTCCGAATAGCAGCGCGTAGCAAAGAAGTCAATGCTACACTGTCCTAACACAACAAAGCGTAACATAGCCAAACGCAACCTAACCCA
>NW_016990624.1:0-518 GCF_001483705.2 Eufriesea mexicana | reverse complement strand
GGAAGATTCTATAGCATTGAAATGGCTATAGCTCGCCAGTAGAATCTTCCCTCCTTACATATGCAGAAAAGTTAGGTCACCACGATATTAGTCGAAAATGACAACAAAATTGAATTTTCCAACCAGATGCTATGGAATTGCAATGGCTATACCTGGCCAAATGTATCTTTCCTCCTTATTTATGCAGGAAAGCTACCCCACCACGTTATTTGTCGTAAATGTCAATAAAATTGAATTTTCGAGGCAGATTCTTGCAGATTCTATAGCATTGCAATGGCTATAGCACGCCAATAGTATCATTCCTCCTTATTTATACAAGACAGTTAGCTCACAAAGATACTAGCCGAAAATGTCAATAAAATTGAATATCCCTGGCAGCTTCTATAGCACTGCAATGGCTATAGAACGCCAATAGAATCTTTCCTCCTTATTTATGGAAGGATGTCAGCTCACCTCGATATTATGCGAAAATGTCAATAAACTTACGTTTTCCAGCCAGATTCTGTAGCATTGCAATG
>NW_016990623.1:654-918 GCF_001483705.2 Eufriesea mexicana | reverse complement strand
CGACCTATTCACCAAGCTATAACAGATTATATATTTTGCATATACCTATTCTCTGGCAAGTAGATGGCTGTACGTGCCATTGGTTTGAAGGCGTTTGGCGATCGATTCACAATGCTATATCAGGCTATAGATCTTGAATAGACCTATGCTCTGGCAAGTAGATGGCTGTACTTGCCATTGTTTGAAGGCGTTAGTCGACCGATTCACCAAGCTAAAACAGATTATATACTTTGAATAGACCTATTCTCTGGCAAGTAGATGGCT
>NW_016990623.1:262-603 GCF_001483705.2 Eufriesea mexicana | reverse complement strand
TTATAGATTTTGAATAGACCTATTCTCTGGCAAGTAGATGGCTGTACTTGCCATTGGTTGAAGACGTTAGGCGACCTATTCTCCAAGCTATGGTAGCTTATAGGTTTTGAATAGACTTACTCTCTGGCAAGAAGATGGCTGCACTTGCCATTGGTTGAAGACGTTAGGCGTCCTATTCTACAAGCTACAGCAGATTAAAGACTTTGAATATAACTATCCTCTGGCAAGTAGATGGCTGTACTTGCCATTGGATTGAAGGCGCTAGGCGAACTATTTACCAAGCTATAACAGGTCTAAGATTTTGAATAGACATATTCTCTGGCAAGTAGATGGCTGTACTT
>NW_016990623.1:0-210 GCF_001483705.2 Eufriesea mexicana | reverse complement strand
ATTTTGAATATACCTATTCTTTGGCAAGTAGATGGCTGTACTTGCCATTCGATTGGATGCGATAGGCGATCTATTCAACAAACTATAACAGGTTATTGATTTTGAACAGAAATATTCTCTGGCAAGTAGATGGCTGTACTTGGCATCGTTTGAAGGCGATAGGCGACCTATTCACCAAGCTAAAACAGATTATATACTTTGAATAGACCT
>NW_016990622.1:0-356 GCF_001483705.2 Eufriesea mexicana | reverse complement strand
ACAGTAAAAAAGGCAAAGTCATCCGGTCCTATCCTAGAAGAACGTAACATAACCGAACGTAACATAACCGATGCAAACGTGCGGGGGCCACTGTTGCTGGCTGTCGCAGAGTCAAAGATTACATACTAGGGTACAGTAGAGCGAAGAAATCAGCCGCATTGAAGTTCATATCACAGGAGCCGAAGGTATCCTGACCAAATCTAACCAAAGCTTAACACAACCGAACGTAACATATCGCAACCGAACGTGCTGCGACCAATATTGCCGTCCAGCCAAGAGACAAACAGAGCACATTAGGGGAGGGTACATCGCAGAAATCAAATGAATCGCAGTATATAGCACAATAGTCATAGCTA
>NW_016990621.1:0-4513 GCF_001483705.2 Eufriesea mexicana | reverse complement strand
CCTACATTGCTCTAATATTTTAAGCTGGTCTCTTGGAAGGACAACAATACTGGTCTCGGCACGATACGTTGATTCTGGTTACGTCCGGTTAGGTGCGGCTAGGCTAAGGTTTGTTAGGATAGCTTCAAATTTTGTGCTGTACACTGCATTTCCGTGGATATCTGCCCTCTACTGTGCTCTAGTATATCCTGCTTTGCCCTGGGGTGGGCAGCAATTGCTGTCTCGGCACGATTATCTGAGTTTGGCTATGTATGCTAATGTTCTGTTGGTTTGGTAATGTTTGGGTAGCTTCGACTATCCCGATATACACTGCGATTATATGTATTTCTGCGTTCTAATCTCCACTAGTGTTTTCTGCTTGGCTCTGGGGAGGTCAGCAATGGTTGTCGCGGCACGTTAGATTGCGTTGTGTTACGTATTCTTATGTTACGCTCGGTTAGGTTTCGAGAGGGCTGCTGTGACTTTAGTGATATAGTCTGCTATTAGGTGGATTCCTTCTCCCAGCTGAGCTCTAATATGTTCAGATTAGCTCTGAAAATGCCAGCAATAGTGGCCTCGGCACGTTATGCTACGACAGATTCCCGTTCGACTATTTTGTGCTAGGCAATGTTTGGGCAGGATCGATTTAGCTTTTGTGCTGTACACTGCTATTCGTTGGACTTATGCCCTCTACTGTGCTCTAGCATGTCCTGCTTGGCTCTAGGGAGGGCAGCAAAAGCGGTCTCGGCACTTAAACTTGAGTTATGCCACGTTTGGTTATGTCCACTTTGCCTTCGATAGGTCTTTGTTGCTTTGACCTTTCTGGTATGTACTGCGATTCTATGGATTTCTGTGTCCTACTCTCCACTAATGAGGTCTGCTTGGCACTGGGGAGGCCAGCAATAGCAGTCTCGGCACGTTAGGTTCAGAAAGGTTAGGTTTGCTGACGTTAGATTGGGTTAGGTTTGGCCAGGACTGCTTTGACATTCGTGATCTGCAATGTTGTTGAGCGGACTTCTTAGCTCTACAGGGCTATACCTGCCTTCGCTTTTCTCTGTGTAGGCGAGCACCATTTTTCCGGACACGTTAGGTTGTGCTAGGTTACGTTCGACTATGTTACGATGGCTATGTTAGGTTAGGATAACTACAGCTTTTGTGCTACACTCCGCTATTCTATGGACTTTTGAATTCTACTCTGCTCTATCATATTCTGCTTGACTCTTGGGCGCAAGCAATGATGGCCACGGCACGTGAGATTGAGTTGCGTTACGTTTGGTTAAGTTAGGTTTGGCTAGGTCTGGCAAGGGTAGCTTTGTGTTTTGTGCTATTCTCCGCTACTTGTTGGATTTCTACTCCCTACTGCGTTCTAATGGGTTCTCCCTACCTCTGTGGACGTTATTTTGTGCTAGGCTAAGTTTGCTTAGGTTAGTTTGGGTTAGATACGATTAAGTTTTCTTTGCCCTTTGTGCTATGGACTGCAATGCGGTCGAATTCTGCGCTAATCTGTGCCCTAGTGTATTCTGCTTGGCTCTGCGGACGGCAGCAATAGCGGCCGCAGCACGCTATGTTCATACGGATTACGTTCGGTTAGGATAAGTTTGGTCATGTTAGGTTCGGTTAGGTTTGGTTATGATTGTTTAGTGTAGCTTTGACTATTGTGCTCTAGACTACAGTGCAGCGGATTCCTACGCTCTACTGCGCACTAGTATGCTCTGTGCCGCTCTGGGGATGACAGCATCGGTGGTAGCGACCTACCATCTTGTGTTATGCTACGTTTGGTTGGGTAGGGATGATAATGTTTGTCAAGGTTAACTCTTACCTTTGTGCCATACACAGCTATTCGGTTTATGTCTGCTGTCTGCTGTGCACTGATATGTTCTAGCTGTCTCTGTGGAGGCCAGAAATGGTGGTATACGCAAGTTTCGTAAGGTTATGTTACGTTTGGTTACGTTAGGATACAAGAAGTTTGGTTATGGTGGCATTGACGTTTCTGCGGTACTCTACTATTCGGTGGACTTCTACGTCCTACTGTGCCCTAGTATAACCTGCTTGGCTCTTGGGATGCGAGGACCTTTGGTCTCGGGCGTTAGGGTAAGTTAGTGTACCTTGGTTATGTTACGTTTGGTTAGGTTAGCACAGGATGGCCTTCGCTTTTGCGCTGTGCACTGCTATTCGGTGTGCTTCTGCGTACTGCATAGCTCTGCTACGCACTGCTCGACTCTTTGGAGGCCCGTAATGGTGGCCATGGCACGTTAGGGTTGGTTCCGTTAAGTTTGGTTGAGTTAGGTTTGGATATGTTTGGCTAGTATATCTTTGACATTTGTGCTATGCGGTGGATCTGTGCGAGCTACATTGCTCTAGTACACTCTGCTCGACTCTCGGGATCACAGCAGTAGTGGTCTCGACACGTTAGTTTGAGTTAGGTTACGTTAGTTTATTTTGGGTTTGTCTGTGATAGGTCATAGTAGATGCGTCATTTGTGCTCTACAAAGCTATTCGGTGCTTTCTCGCGCTCTACTGTGCGGAAACATATTCTCCTTGTCTTTGGGGACGCTAACAATAGTGGCCGCGGCAGGTTATGTTGATATCTGTTACGTTTGGTGTATATTAAGTTTGGTTTGGTTAGGTTTGATTCCGTTACGGTACGATATCTTTGACTCTTTTCTTATACACTGCAATGCGGTGGATATCTGTGCTCTGCTGTACTACAGTATATTATGCTTGGCCCTGGGGCGACGAGCAATAGTCGTCGCGTCTCGTTATGTTGCGTTAGGCTTCCTTTGAGGAGGTTATGTTTTTCTGGGTTTTGTTTGTGTAGCTTTGACATTTCCGATATACATAGCGATTCTATGGATTTATGCTCTCCACGCTCCTGTAATATATACTGCTTGTCTCTGGGAAGGGCCGCAATAGTGGTCTCGGCACCTTATGCTGAATTGGACTACGTATGGTTGGGACAGGTTCGGTCAGGTTAGGATAGGTTTCCCTTCTCCTGTGCTTTACAAGTCACGCCGCGAACTTCTGTGATCTACTGTGCCCTAGTATATTCTGCTTTGCTGTGGCGATGTCAGCAATTTTGGTGTGGTGTGCGTAGGTGGTGTTATGTTACGCTTGGTTGTGCTGCCATTGGATATGCTTGGCTAAGATACTTTTAATTTTTGTGCTTTAAGCTGCTATTCGGTGGATTCCTGCGCCATACAATTCTCTACAATGCTTTGCTCGACTCTGGAGAGGACAGCAATTGTGGTCGTGGCACGAAAGAATAAGTTAGGTTACGTTTGGTAAGGTTACCTTTGCCTAGGGTAGGCTAGAGTAACATCGACTTTTGTGCCATAACCTGCTATTCGGTGCATCTCTGCGCACTACTGTGGCCTAATATGCTCTGCTATTCTCTGTGGAGGCCAGAAATAGTGGCCGCGGCGCGTCAGGAGTGGTTAGCTTATGTTTGGTTAGGTTAGGTTTGTTTGGGATAGGTCAGGATATGATTGACTTCTGTCCTGCACAACGCAATCCGGTGGATCTCTGCGTTCACCTATGCTCTAGTATGTTCCGCTTGGCCCTGCGGTGGCCAGTAATAGTGATCCCGCCACGTTACGTTGGGGTAAGCTACGTTTTGTTAGGTAACGTTAGTTATGGTTAGGCTCGGGTAGCTCTGACTCCTTTAATGTACACTGCGAATCTATGGGTTTCTGCTCCCAACTCTCCTTGAGTATGTTCGCTTGACTCTGGGGACGCCAGCAATAGTAGTCGCGTCACTCTACGTTGTATTATGTTACGTTTGGTTACGTTACGTTTGGTTAGGTTATGAGGGGCTAGCTTTGACTTTTGCGCTTTGCACTGTCATCCGGCGGATTTCTGCACTCTACTGTGCTCTAACATGTTCAGCTTGGAGCTGGAGGATTTAGCAATAGTGATATAGGCTCGGTACGTTGAGATAGGCCACGCATGGTTAGGTCAGGGCAGTTCATGTTTCGTCAGGATATCTTGGACTTTTATGCTGTACACTGCTTTTCCGTGGATTTTTGCTCTCTACATTGCTCTACTATACTCTGCTCGACTTAGGGGAGGCCAGTAATGGTGATCTCTGCGCGAAACTATGATTTACGCAACGTTTGGTCATGTTTCGTTTGGTTAGGGTAGGAGGGTGTAGCATTGATTTCTGTGCTATGTGCTGCAATTCGGTGGACTTCTGCGTTATACAGTGCTCTAATGAGTCCTGCTTGGCTCTTGGAAGACCACAAATACTGAGCTCGGCACGTTAGGTTGTGTAATGTTACGTTTGGCTTGGGTATGTTTGTTTGTGGGGGGCAGCAACAGCTCTTTTGGCACTTTAGGTTGGATTTGGTTATATTTGGTCAGGGTAGCCTTATCGTTTCTGCTTTACGCTGCTATTCGGTGGATTTCTGCACTCTACTGTGTTGCAGTGTGCCCTGATTGGCACTATGGAGGCCAGCAATAGTGGTAGCGGCATGTAATATTTTGCCATGTAACGTTTGGTTTCGTTGCGATTGGCTGGGTTAGGAGAGGGCAGCTT
>NW_016990620.1:0-334 GCF_001483705.2 Eufriesea mexicana | reverse complement strand
CCCAGAGCCAAGCAGAGCACATTATTGGAGAGTAGATCACAGAAGTCCATACAAGCGCAGTGTGCATCAGAAAAGCCAAAGCAGTCAGAACCAAACCCAATCCAACAGGACATAGACAAACCTAGCATCATTCTAACTGACGTACCGAGACAGCTATTGCTACCCTCCCCAGACATGAGTAGGACATACTAGAGCACAGTAGGGCGCAGAACTCCACCGAGAAGCAGTGTATAGAGCATAAGGTACAGCTGCCATATCCAAGTTTAGCCTATCCCGGCCAAATCGAAGGTAACATGACCCAACATAACGTGGCGAGACCACTATTGCATGCCTT
>NW_016990619.1:0-1005 GCF_001483705.2 Eufriesea mexicana | reverse complement strand
TCCACCTTATTTATGCAAGAAAGTTACCTCTCCACGATATTAGTCAAAAGTGTCAATAAAATTAAATCTGCCATGCACATTCCATACCATTGAAATGGCT
The DNA here is from genome assembly GCF_001483705.2 of Eufriesea mexicana. Lineage (NCBI taxonomy): Eukaryota > Metazoa > Arthropoda > Insecta > Hymenoptera > Apidae > Eufriesea > Eufriesea mexicana. The sequence continues at coordinate 905 of NW_016990619.1, read as the reverse complement.
ATTTCACGCCAAAAGCATCTTTTCTTCTTATTTATGCAAGAAAGTATGCTGACCACGATATCAGTCGAAAATGTCAATAAAATTGAACTTTCCAGACAGATTCTCTAGCATTGAAATGGCAATAGAACGCCGATTGCATCATTCCTCGTTTGTTTCGTAAGAAAGTTATCTCACCTCGATATTAGTCGAAAATGTCAATAAAATTGAATTTTCCTGCCAGATTCTACTGCATTGCAATGGCTATAGCGCTCCAGAAGTATCTTTCCTCCTTACTTTGGGAAGAAAGTCAGCTCACCACGATATTAGTAGTAAATGACAATAAAATTCAATTTTCCAGCAAGGTTCTATAGCACTGCAATGCCTATACCATGCCAACAGAATCTTTCCTCCTTACTTACGCAAGAAAGTTAGCTCACCTCGATATTAGTCGGAAATGTCAATATAATTGAATCTGCCAGGCACATTCTATACCATTGCAATGGATATTTCGCGCCAAAAGCATCTTTCCTCCTTATTTATGCAAGAAAGTTAGCTCATCACGATATCAGTCGTTCACCACGATATCAGTCGAAAATGTCAATAAAATTGAACTTTCCAGACAGATTCTCTAGCATTGAAATGGCTATAGAACGCCGACTGCATCATTCCTCGTTAGTTTTGTAAGAAAGTAATCTCACCACGATATTAGTCGAAAATGTCAATAAAATTGAACTTTGCAGACAGATTCTATAGCATTGCGAAGGCTATAGCAAGCCAATAGACACTTTCATACTTATTTATGCAAGAAAGTTTGCTCACTACGATATTAATCGAAAATGTCGATAAAATAGATTTTTCCAACCACATTCTACATCATTGCATTGTCTATAGCGCGCCAATAGAATGTAACTTCTTATTTATGCAAG
>NW_016990618.1:0-302 GCF_001483705.2 Eufriesea mexicana | reverse complement strand
CGCGGCACGTTAGTTTGCTATAGGTTACTTTCGGTTAGGTCAGGCTATGTTAAACTTCGACAGCTTCACCCAGACTTTCGTGCTATACACTGCTGTCCGGACGGTATCTGCGCTCCAATGCCCTCTCATTTTTCCTGCTTAGCCATGAGAATGCCAGCAGTATTGGTCTCGGCACGTTAGGTTGAGTTTGGTCACATATGGTTGGTTTAGGTTAGACTACGGTCGGTAAGTGTAGCCTTTGCATTTGTGCTATACACTGTTTTCAGTTGGATCTCTGCTCTCGACGGTGCTCCACTATACTC
>NW_016990617.1:0-723 GCF_001483705.2 Eufriesea mexicana | reverse complement strand
TCTGACATACACTGCGATTCTATGGATTTCTGCGTTCTACTCTCCACAAATGTCTTCTGCTTTTCTCTGGGGAGGCTGTAATAGTGGGCGGGGTACGTTAGATTTAGTTATGTTACGTCGGGTTATGTTAAGGTTGGATATATTAGGATGGGGCAGCTCTGACTTTTGCGTTATACACAGCTATCTGCGAATTTCTGCGCTTTATTGTGTTCGAACATTTTCTGATAGGCTTTGGGGGGCGGGGCAGCGACAGTGGTCTCAGCACGTTGTTCTGAGATGTGTTACGTATCGTCATGTTGGGTTATTTCAGGTTAGGATAGGATACTTTCGACTTTAGTGCTATTCACTGCAATCCGCCGGGGGGGGGGGGCGGGTCTGCGTAGTACTGTGCTCTAGTACATTCTGCTTGTCTTTATGGAGGCCAGCAGTAGCGATCTGGCCTTGTTAGATTGAGTTAGGTTGCATTTTGTTTTGTTATGCTTGGCTCGGTTGCGATATGCTACTTTGCCTTTTGCGTTATATACTGCTATACGGTGGTCTTCTACCCTATAATGTGCTCTAATATGCTCTACTTGGCACTGGGGTGTCCAGTAATAGTCGCCTCGGCACTTTAGGTTAGGCAATGTTACGTATCGTTAGGTTACGGTAGGACGACTCGGTTAGGACATGTCTGACTTTTGTACTATGAACTGCTATTCGGTGGATTTCTGTACTCTACATTGC
>NW_016990616.1:0-325 GCF_001483705.2 Eufriesea mexicana | reverse complement strand
GATTCTATTGCATTGAAATGGCTATAGCAAGCCAATAGCATTTATCCTCCTTATTTATGCGAGGAAGCTTGCTGACCACGATATTACTCGAAAATGACAACAAAATTTTGCTTTCCATACTTATTTAATTGCATTGCAATAGCTATAGCATGCCAATAGGATCATTCCTCCTTATGTATGCGTGAAAGCTTGCTCACCACGATAGTGATCGAGAATGTCATTAGAATTGAGCTTTCCATGCAGATTCCATTGCATTTCAACTGCTATAGCACGCCAATAGAATATATACACCTTATATATGCGAGAAAGTTTGCTCTCCATGATA
>NW_016990615.1:0-648 GCF_001483705.2 Eufriesea mexicana | reverse complement strand
GGATGGATTCATGGATGGATGAATTGTTGTATGGACTTATGAATGTATGGAGGTATGGATGGACGGATTTATGGATGTACGGATCTATGAATGCATGGACGTCTGGTTGGGCGAATGTATGGTTGGTTGGATGAGTGTATGTATGGATGTATGGATGTATGGATGTGTGGATGTATGGATGTGTTTTTGCACGAATGTATGTATTTACGGATGTGTTGGTGTATGCATGTATATATGTATGGATTTTTGAATGGATAGATGTATGTATTTATGTATGTATTAGTGTATGGATGGGTAGATGGATTGTTGGATGGATGTATGGATCGATGGATGTATGGAAGGGTGGATATATGGATGTATGGATGTATGGAAGGATGGCTTGTATGGATGGATGGGTGTATGGATGGCATGAGGTATGGATGGACGGTTGTACGTATGTACGGATATATGTACGTATATATGTATGGATGTGTGGATGGATGGAAGTATCGATGGATGGCAGTACGGATGGTAATATTTATGGATGAATGGATGTGAGGATGTATTGATGTTTGGATGGATGGATATATGGATGGCTGTATGGACGGATAGATGTATGTATCGATCGATGTAAGGATGGGTGTCTGTATGGATGGATGGATGTATGGT
>NW_016990614.1:0-484 GCF_001483705.2 Eufriesea mexicana | reverse complement strand
AGAAGAGTTATCCGAAACTATTATCTAAATATTATCTAAAATAGTTGACAAGGGTGTTGCAATAAACTGTAGTATGACAACTTGTGAAGATGGCGTCGAGTATGTATCAGGCCAATAGCGATTTTTGGCTCACCTGGACCTTCACGAAGGTCGTCACGAGGTCGTGCTTTGGTTTTTGCTTTAAGAGATGTAATTATTAGGATATAATTGTTTCCTGAAGGGGTTCAGTCTTAACCCTTTGCACTCGGCGATCTTTTCGTTGTAGAAACATAGTAATTCGAAGACCTTGTGCCATAAAGTCGACGATATTTTGAAAATGGTAAATAACAAGTGCAAATTAACCATTTGAGACCCAGAGGCTTTTGGAAGAACATGGTCGAGAAACCCCGAAAAACGCGATAACGCTTGCCTTAATCGAGTACGAAGAAGTCCAAACGGCACGATAGCGTTTGTTTAACCCTTTGACTATGGCAGACTTTGAAAC
>NW_016990613.1:0-246 GCF_001483705.2 Eufriesea mexicana | reverse complement strand
ATTTCATTGACATTTTCGGCCAATACCGTGGTGAGCTAACTTTCATCTATAAATAGGGAGGAATGATTCTATTAGCGTGCTATAGCTATTGCAGTGCAACAAAATCTGGGTGGAAAATTCAATTTATTGACATTTTCGGCTAATATTGTGGTGAGATAGCTTTCTTGCATAATTAAGGAGGAAGGATTCTATTGGCGTGCTATAACCATTGCAAAGCTATAGAATCTGGATCGAAGATTCAATTTC
>NW_016990612.1:0-542 GCF_001483705.2 Eufriesea mexicana | reverse complement strand
AGCTCAGGCAAGGTCAGGCAAGGTCAGGTCAAGTTAGATCAGGTCATGTAAGGTCAGGTCAGTCCGGTTAGGTCCGGTCAGGTCAGTTCAGGTAATGCCGGTAAAAGTGAGGACTGGTCAGGTCAGGTCAGGTAATGTCAGGTCGGGTAAGGTCAGGTCATGTAATGTCAGCTCAAGTCAGTTCAGGTCAGGCCAGGTCAGGCCAGGTCAGGTCAGGGCTGCTCAGGTCAATGTCAGGTCAGATCAGTCCGGTTAGGTCAGGTCAGGTCAGTTCAAGTCTGGTAAGGTCAGGCCAGGCCAGATCATGTCTGGTCAGGTCAGGTCAGGTAAGGCCGGTTAGGTCAGATCAGTCCGGTCAGGTGAGGTGAGGTGAGGTGAGGTCAGGTCTGGTCAGGTCAGGTCATGTCATGTCAGGTCAGGTGAGATCATGTCAGATGCTGTCAGTTCAGGTCAGGCCAGATCATGTCTGGTCAGGTCGCGCCAGTTCGGGTTAGTTCACTTCAGATCAGATCATGTCATGTCAGGTCACCTCAGGTCAAGTC
>NW_016990611.1:0-551 GCF_001483705.2 Eufriesea mexicana | reverse complement strand
AGCTCAACCTAACGTGCCTACACTAATGTTGCTGTCCTCCCGAGAAAAAAGCAAAAGAAGCAAAAGCAACGGAGAGCGCAGAATTCCGCAGTACTGACGTGCAAAGCACAAAAGGCAAAGATATCCTAACCTAACATGACATAACCATTGCGAACGGTGCATAACCACGCCTATCTTGCCGAGACCACATTGCTGGCATCCACAGCGCCAAGCATGGCATATTAGAGCACGGTAGTGCGCAGAAATCCACCAAAGAGCAGTGTATAGCACAAAGGTCGAACCTGCCCTATACTAAACTAACCTAACGTAAACTAACCGAACTCAACGTAGCTAACCCCAACGTTCCGAGACCACTATTGATGTCCCCTCCCCCCTGTGACAAGCAGAGCTAATTACAGCGCAGTAGAGCGCAGAATTCCACCGAATAGCAGTGCATGCCACAAAAGTCAAAGCAATCCTCTCCTATCCTATCCAAACCTAACATAAGTCGGCGTAACGTAACACAACCTTCCGTGACATGACCGCCATTGCTAGCATCACGAAAGCTAAGC
>NW_016990610.1:0-535 GCF_001483705.2 Eufriesea mexicana | reverse complement strand
ACATTTTTGCATAAATAAGGAGGAAATATTCTATTTGCGCGCTGTACCCGTTGCAGTGCTATATAATCTGGCTGGAATATTTAATTTTATTGACATTTTCGAATATTATCGTTTCGCGCGAACTTCCTTGCATAAATAAGGAGGAAAGATTCTATTGGCGTGCTATAGCCATTGCAATGCTATAGAATCTGTCTGGAAATTTCAATTTTATTCACATATACGACCATTATCGTTGTGAGCTAACTTTATCGCGTATATAAGAAGGAATACTTCCATTGGCGTGCTATAGCCACGGCAGTGCAACAGAGTCTGGCTTTCTGGCTGGAAAATATAATTATATTGACAAGTTCGACTAATATCGGGGTGAGATAACTTTCTTGCATAAATAAGGAGGAAATATACTGTTGGCGAGCTATGGCCATAGCAGTGCAATAGAGCCTGGCTGGAAAATTCTATTTTATTGATATTTTCGAATATTATCGTGGTGCGCTATCTTCGTTGCGTAGATATGAAGGGAATATTCTATTAGCGTGCA
>NW_016990609.1:0-1044 GCF_001483705.2 Eufriesea mexicana | reverse complement strand
GATTGGGTATGTTAGGAGGTGGCACCTTTGACTATTGTGCTTCACACTGCCATTCGGTGGATTGCTGCGCTCTACATTTCTTTAATATGCCCCGCTTGTCTCTGGGGATGCCAGCAGTTTTGTTGTCGGCACGTTAGTTTGAGTTAGGATTCGTTTGTCAAGGTTATGCTTTGTTAGGTTAGGCTGGGGTACCTTCGGCTTTTGTGCCGCACCTGGCAATGCGATGGATTACAGCGCTCTTCTGTGATCTAGTATTTTCTGTTTGGCTCTGGGGAGGCCAGCGGTGGTGGTCTCTACCCGTTGGGTTATGTTATATTGCGTTTGGTTATACTAAGTTTGGATAATGTAGGACAGGGTAGCTTTGCCCTATGTGCCATACCCTGCCATTCGGTGGGTTTTTACGCTCTGCTTTGTTCTACTGTACTCAGCCCGACTCTGGAGTTGTTGTCTCGTCCCGTTAGGTTGAGTTAGGTTACGTTTGGTTACGTTACGATGGTTTGTATCAGGTTAAGATAGATACGACTTTCTTCATATACGCTTCTATTCGGTGGATTTCTCAGCTCTACTGTGCTCCATTATGCTCTGCTTTTCTCTGGGGAAGTCGGAAGTTGTGCTCGCTGCGCGACAGTTCAGTTACTCTTCGTTCGGTTATGACAGGTTAGGTCCGGTTAGGTCAGGGTATCTTGGACTCTTATGCTATACGCTGCTATTTGGTAGCTTCCTACGCTCTACTGTACTCTACTATACTCCACCCGACATTGGGAGGCCAGAATTAGTGGTCATATCTTGATAGGCTGCGTTAGGATACGTTTAGTAGTGTTAAGATTGGTTACGTTAGTATATGATAGCTTCGACTTTTGTGCTGTACTCCGCTATTCGGAAGAAGTCCATGCTCTACATAGCTCTACTGTACTCTGCTCGAATCCGGGGCTCCAGTAGTTGTGTTTCAGGCAGGTGTTGTTGAGTTAGGCTACGTTTGGGTAGGTTACGTTAGCTTGGGTTAGGTGTGCGTTGACTTTCCGGTATAGAGTGTTGATCGGCGGA
>NW_016990608.1:0-572 GCF_001483705.2 Eufriesea mexicana | reverse complement strand
TGCGGTCCTATGGATTTCTGCGCTATGAACTCCTCTAATATGTTCCGCTCGGCTCTGGGGAGGACAGCATTTGTGGTCGCGGCACCATTGATTGAGTTAGGTCACGTTTGGCTCTGCTACGTCTTGTTACGCTAGGAAATGATAGCCTTGACTCATTTGCTGCATACTGCTATTCTGTACACTCCTGCGCTCTATTGTGCTCTAGTATATTCTGCTTGGATCTTGGGAGGCCAGCAATTGTGGTCTCGGTACCATATCATGCGTTAAGCTAAATTCGGTTGTGTTGGGCTTGGTCAGGTTATGAAAGGATATCATAGACTTTTGTGCTATACGCTGGATATGGTGGATTTCTGCGCTTATGCACTTGTCTGTTCGGCTTGGCTATGGGGAGGCCAGCAATATTGTTCTCGGCACGTTAGGTTGAGTTACGTTTCGTTTGGTTACGCTACGATTTGTTAGATGAAGAGAGGATAGCATGACTTTTTGCTACATACTGCCGCTCGGTGCACTTCTGAGCTCTACTGTGCTTTCGTATGATCTGCTGCGCCCTGGGGAGGCCAGCACCTGTGGTC
>NW_016990607.1:0-614 GCF_001483705.2 Eufriesea mexicana | reverse complement strand
CATTTTCGATTAATATCGTGGTGAGCCAACTTCCTTGCATAAGTAAGGGGGAAAGATCCTTTTCACGTGCTATAGCCATTGCAATGCTGCAGAATTGGGCTGGAAAGGTCAATTTCATTGACATTTTCGACTAATATCGTGGTGAGTTAACTTTCATGCATAAATAACGAGGAAGATCCTTTTGGAGTGCTATATCCATTGCAATGCAGTAGAATCGGGCTGGAAATTTCAATTTTATTGACATTTTCCATTATTATCGTGGTGAGCTAGCCTCCTGGCATGTGTATAGAGGAAAGATCCCTTTGGTGTGCTATAGCCATTGCAATGCTGTAGAATCGGGATGGAAATTTCAATTTTATTGACATTTTCGACTAATATCGTGGTGAGTATACTTTCTTGGATAAATAAGGAGGAAAGGTCCTTTATAAGGAGGAAAGGTCCTTCTGGAGTGCTATAGACATTGCAATGCAGTAGAATCTGGTTGGAAAGTTCAATTTTATGGACATTTTGGACTAATATCGTGGTGAGCCAAATTCCTGGCATAAGTATGCAGGAAAGATCCTTTTGGCGTGCTATAGCCATTGCAATGCTGTAGAGTCAGGCCGGAAATTTCA
>NW_016990606.1:0-489 GCF_001483705.2 Eufriesea mexicana | reverse complement strand
CTGGCATAAACAAGGAGGAAAGATTCTATTGGCGTGCTACAACCATTGCAATGCTATAGAATCGGGTTGGAAATTTCAAGTTTAATGACATTTTCGACTAATATCGTGGTGAGCCAACTTGCTCGCATAAGTAAGGGGGGAATATCCTTTTGGCCTGCTATAGCCATTGCAGTGCGGCAGAATCGGTCTGGAAATTTCAATTTTATTGTATTTTTCAATTTTATTGTATTTTCGACTAATATCGTGGCCAGCAAGCTTCCTTGCATAAGTATGGAGGAAAGATTCTTTTGGCGTGCTATAGCCATTGCAATGCTGTAGAATCTGGCCGGAAAATTCAATTTTATTGACATTTTCGACTAATACACTGGTGAGCTAACTTTCTTGAATAAACAAGGAGGAAAGATTATATTGGCAAGCTATAACCAGTGCAATGGTACAGAATCCTGCGGGAAAGTTCAATTTCATTGACATTTTGGACTAATAGCGTGG
>NW_016990605.1:0-631 GCF_001483705.2 Eufriesea mexicana | reverse complement strand
GGGTGTTTGGATGGATGGATGTATGGGTGGTTGTATGTGTGGATGGCAGGATATATGGATGGACGGATGTATTGATGTACAGGTTTATGGATGCATGAATCTATGCTTGTATAGATGTATGTATGTATGGATGTATGTATGTGTTGTGTATGGATGTATGCATGGATGGACGTATCGAACGATAGACGTACGAATGGATGGATTTATGGATGTATGGCTGTGTGGATGTATGGATGTATGGATGGTTGGATGTATCAGTGGCTGGATGTATGGATGGATGCACGCATGTATGTGTGTATGGATGTTCGAATGGATGTATGCATCGGTGTATGTATCGACGTATGTAAGTATGTATCTATGGATGTATGTATGGATGAACGTATTGGTGTATGTTAGGATGTATGTATTGATGTCTCTATGGATGCATGGATGGATGGGTAGATGGGTGGATGGATGTATGTATGAACGGATGTATGGATGGATAGACGAATGGATGCATGGATGTATGTATGGATGGGTGTATGTATGTATGAATGGTCGGATGTATATATGTATGGATGTATGGATAGATGGATGTATGGATGGACGGAGCTATGGATGGATGGACTTATGCATGTATGGATGTGTGGAT
>NW_016990604.1:0-701 GCF_001483705.2 Eufriesea mexicana | reverse complement strand
TATTAGTCGAAACTGTCAATAAAATTGAACCTGCCAGGCACATTCTACATCATTGCGATGGTTGTAGCACGCCAAAGGAATCTTTCCTCCTTATTTATGCAAGGAAGGTAGCTCACCACGATATTAGTCGATTGATAATGTCAATAAAATTGAATTTTCCATCACGATTCTGCAGCATTGCAACGGCTATAGCACGCCGAAAGAATCTTTCCACCTTGTATATGCAAGAAAGTTAGCTTTCCACGATATTAGTCATAAATGTCAATAAAATTGAATTTTTCAGCCAGATTCTACGACATTGCAATCTCAATAGCACTCCAAAAGGATCTTTCCACCTTGTATATGCAAGAAAGTTAGCTTTCCACGATATTAATCAAAAACGTCAATAAAATTGAATTTTCCAACCAGATTCTACGACATTGCAATCTCAATAGCAATCCAAAAGGTTCTTTCCTCCTTACTTATGCAAGGAAGTTGTCTCACAACGTTATTAGCCGAAAATGACAATAAAATTGATTTTTTCAGGACGATTCTATGGCATTGCAATGTCTACAGCACGCCAGTAGAACCTCTCCTCCCTATTTATGCAAGAAAGTTAGCTCACCACGATATTAGACGAAACTGTCAATAAAATTGAGTCTGCCAGGCACTTTCTATATCATTTCAATGGTTATAGCACGCCAAAGGTATCTTTCCTCCTT
>NW_016990603.1:0-519 GCF_001483705.2 Eufriesea mexicana | reverse complement strand
TGTATGGATGAATGTATTGGTGTATGCAAGGGTGTATGTATTGATGTCTCTATGGATGCATGGGTGGATGGGTGGTTGGGTGGATGGATGTATGGATGAGCGGATGAATGGATGGATTGGGGTATGGATGGATGGATGTGTGTATAGATGTATGTATGGATGTATGGATGTATAGATGTATGGATCGATGGGTGTATGGATGGGTGCTTGTATGGATGGATGGATGTATGGATTGATGGCCGTATGGATGGATGTATATATGGATGATTGAGGTTTGGATGGACGGATGTACGGATGAATGGATGCATGGATCTATAATTGCATGGATGTGTGGATGGCTGGATGTATGAGTGAATGGTTGTATGGGTAGATGGATGTATGGATGTATGTATGGATGTATGGAAGTATATATGTATGGTTGTATGTATGTATGGATGGATACAGGTATGGATGGATGGATTTATGGATGTATGGATGTATGTATGGATGTATGTATGCATGTATGAATGGTTGTATGGA
>NW_016990602.1:0-589 GCF_001483705.2 Eufriesea mexicana | reverse complement strand
AGTGGTTATGTAGGTTCTATGGCGATTCTAGAGTGACAAAATACAGACACGTTGTTGCTCAAGACATAAACAGTTGACATAAAAGTAGCAAGCTCAGCGATCACTAAAGTACTGCATCCGCTATGTTCATCGTTTCACTGGTGATGTAAGTTCCACGGAGTTTCCACGGAAGTTCTGGAATAATTAATGTATACATCAGCTATGGATAGAGATATTGACAGTTCCCTAGACGGTAGTTGGTACATTCGACAAGAGATCATTGCAGCCATTCGGTTAGTATGTTCAGCGACGCTTGAAACTCGATTGCAATTTCAGAATGACGATGTACTGAACACTCATCGCTCGGGACTACAACAATTTACGAAACATTTCTCAGTACTGCCATCATCAAAATACTTTAGCCGTTGGAGCAACCAGTACACAGATACGTTAAATTTGACAGCATTTCTAGAGTAATCTTGTGCATGGTACAGTATTGACTAGAGATATTTACAATTGACATTACGGTTTTCGGTACATCCACCAGTAGATCACTGCAGGCGTTCGATTAACCTTTTCAGTGATGACTTATGTCCTATTGCAATTCTAG
>NW_016990601.1:0-378 GCF_001483705.2 Eufriesea mexicana | reverse complement strand
CATGTTTGGCTTGGATATATTTGACTTTTATGCTATACGCTGCTATTTGGTGGCTACCTGCGCTCTACTGTGCTCCAGAATATTCCGCTTGGCTCTGGGGTTCCCAGCAATGGTGGTCTCGGCACGATACGTTAGGTTAGGATACGTTCGACCATATAACGATTGGATCAGTTAGGAGAGAGTAGATTTCACCGTTGCGTTATACACCGCTATTCGGTGGAATTCTGCGCTCTACGTTGCTCTACTTAACTCTGCTTCACACTGGTAAGGCCAGCAATGGCCTCTGCGGCATGTTAGGTTGTGTTATGCTACGCTCGGTTAGGTTAGGTTTGCTTGGTTTATGTTCACATAGCTTTGACCTTTGTGGTATACACTGCT
>NW_016990600.1:0-642 GCF_001483705.2 Eufriesea mexicana | reverse complement strand
CTAGCCTAACCAAACCTAGCATATCACATCCTAAGGCGCCGCGGCCACTATTTCTGGAATTGCTAGAGCGAAGCTGGGAAAACTGAGTCACAGTAGGGAGCAGAATTCCACCGAAGAGCAGTGCACAGCAGAAAAGTAAAAGCTACCCAGGACTCACATTATTACGCGCAACAAAACCATACGTAACATGATCCAACCCGATAGTGTGAGTATGGTTACGTTTGATTTGGTTAGATTAGGTTAGGTTTGGCTGGGATGGCATTGACATTTGTGTTGCACGCTGCTAGTCGGTGGATCTCTGCACTCTACTGTGGTATAATATGACCTGCAGGGCTCTGGAGTGGCAAGAGATGAAGGTCTCGCGTCCATAGGTGTAGTTATTCTACGTTTGGCTGGGCTAGGATTGATTGGGATAGGTACGGATATCATTGACTTTTGTGCTACACACTCCTATTTGGCGGCCTTCGGTGCTCAGCTGTGCTCTAGTGTATACTGCTTGGCTCAGCGGAGACCAGAAATAATGCTCTCCGCACGTTTGGTTAAGTTCGGCTAGTCCTGGTTAGGGCTGGTTGTCTTTGACTTTTGTGCTATGCACTGCTATTTGGTGGCTTTCCGCTATCTACTGGGCTGTACTCTACTCTG
>NW_016990599.1:0-365 GCF_001483705.2 Eufriesea mexicana | reverse complement strand
GTCTACGCACCTTTTGCAATTCGCTGAAATGCTGTGGATTTCTGCGCCCCGCTGTACCCTAGTACATTCTGCTTGTCTCTGCGGAAGGCATCAGTAGCGACCTCGCCGCGTTAGGTTGGGCAAGGGTTCGTTTGGATGTGCTACGTATGGCTACGTTAGGAGAGGCTACTTTGGCTTTTGTGTTGTACACTGCTTTTCTGTGGATATCTGCCTTCTACAGTGCTCTAATATGTTCTGATTGGCTCTGGGGGGCCAGAAATATTGGAACGGTCACGATACGTTTGGTTACACTACTTTCGGATAGGTTAGGTTAGGTCAGGTTAGGATAGGATATCTTTGACCTCTGCGCTATACACAGCTATTTG
>NW_016990598.1:0-336 GCF_001483705.2 Eufriesea mexicana | reverse complement strand
CAAGTGTTAATATCTCCAGCTGTGAGTTTTTTATACATTCATTATCCTGGATTTGCAATAGAAGATAAATCGTCAGAGAACAAATTATACAAACGACTACTGCACATTGTTTGTGGGTTTCCTGTGCGCCGTACCATCAACAGCATATATCTCATGCGTTGACAAATGTATTGACTGATTATTCTAGAAACGCTGTGAGCACTGAGTCATCAGTGAACAAATTAATCCAACGGCTACGGTACTGTGATGTTGGCCTTGCTCAGTACTGGGTTATGAGTTGTTAATGTTTCGTGCATTAATGTGTCTTTCATCTGTCATTATAGAAGTGCTGTAGAA
>NW_016990597.1:0-764 GCF_001483705.2 Eufriesea mexicana | reverse complement strand
ACTTTTCTGACATACACTGCGATTCTATGGATTTCTGCGCCCTGCTTACCTCTAATGTGTTCTCCTTGGATCAGGGGAGGCCAGTAATAGTGATCGTGGCACGTTAGGTTGAGATAGGTTACGCTTGGTTAAGTTACGTTTGGCTAGGTTAGTTGTGGATAGCTGTGACTTTCGTGCTACAGTCTGCTGTTAGGTGGATTTCTGCGCCCTACAGAGCACTAATGCTTCGAGCTTGCCTATGGGAAGGCCAGAAGTAGTGGCTTCGGAATTCAGGTCATGTTACGTTCTGTAAGGTTGATTCAGGATATGTTTGGACATGACAGCTTTACATTTTGTGCTGCATACTGCTGTTCGGTGGATTTCTGTGCTCCACTGCGCTCTAGTGTGTCCTGCATGGCTCTGCGGAGGCGAGTAAGAATGGTCGCAGCACGTTAGGTTGAGTTATGTTACGTTTGGCTATGTTAGGAGAGCGTAGCTTCACTTCTGCGCTATTCACTGCAACTCGGTGAATTCCTACGCACTACATAGCTGTATTGCGCTCTGCTCGAATATCTGGAGGCCAGCAGTTGTTCTCGCCGCATGTTATGTTGAGCTATATTACGTTCGGTTCGGTTAGGTTACCTTGCGGTACGTTAGGGTAGCATTGACTTTTGTGCTACACACTGCTGTCCTGTGGACTTCTGCGCTCTTATGTGGGGTATCGCACTGTGCTTGTCACCGTGGACGCGAGGTACAGTGCCCTCGGCACGTTATGTTGAGTCATG
>NW_016990596.1:0-1684 GCF_001483705.2 Eufriesea mexicana | reverse complement strand
GTCTAATATCTTGGAGACCTAACTTCCTTGCATAAGTAGTGGGGAAAGATACTATTGGCGTGCGATAGCCTTTGCAATGATGGAGAATGTGGTCGAAAAATACAAATTTATTGACATTTTCGACTAATATCATGTTGAGCTTCCTTTCTTTCATAAATATGGAGGAAGGATAAAATTGGCGTGCTATATCCATTGCTCGATTGCAATGTCGTAGAATCTGGCTGGAAAACTCAATTTTATTGACATTTTTGACTAATATCGAGGAAAGCTAACTTTCTCGCATAAATAAGGAGGACGGATTCTATTGGCGTGCTATAGGCTTTGCAATGCTATAGAATGTGGCTGGAAAGTTCAATATTATTGATAGTTTCGACTATTATCGTGGTGAGATATCTTTCTTGACTAAATGGGCAGGGTACATTCTATTGGCGAGCTACAGCCGCTGCAATGCTACAGAATCTGTGTGGCAAATTCAATTTTATTGGCATTTTCTGCTAATATCGTTGTGGGTTGACTTTCTCGCATAAAAAATGAGGAAAGATCTTTTGTCGTGCTATAGGCTATGCAATGCTATAGGATCTGGCTGGAAAGTTCAATATTATTGACAGTTTCGACTATTAAAGTGGTGAGCTATCCTTCTTGCCTAAATAAGCAGGGTGGATTCTATTGGCGAAATATAGCCACTGCAATGCTATAGAATCTGGATGGAAAATTCAATTTTATTGACATTTTCGGTTAATATCGTGGTGATCTAACTTTCTTGCATAAACTAGGAGGAAAGATTATATTGGCCAGATATAACCATCGCAATGCTATATAAACTGGCTGGAAAGTTCAATTTTCTGTCATTTTCAACTTATATCGTGGTGAGCTAACTTTATTGCATATACAAGGAGGAAAGATTATGTTGGCAAGCTATAACCATTGCAGTGCTATGGAATCTGGCCGGAAAATTCAATTTTATTGACATTTTCGAATAATATTTTCGAGCGCTACCTCTCTTGCATAAATATGTAGGGAAGATTCCTTTCGCTTGGTATAACCATTGCAATGATATAGAATGTGCCTGGCAGATTCAATTTTATTGACATTTTGGAATAATATCGTGGTTAGCTATCTTTCTTGCATAAATAAGGTGGAAAGAATCTGTTGGCGTAATATAGCCATTGCAATGCTTTGGAATCTGGGTGGAAAATTTAATTTTACTGACATTTTCGACTAATGTCGTGGTGAGCTAACTTTCTCGCATAAATAAGGAGGAAAGATTCTATTGGCGTGCTGTAGGGTATGGAATGCTGTAGAATCTGGCTGGAAAGTTCAATATTATTGACACCTTCGACTATTATCGTAGTGAGATACCTTTCTTGACTAAATAAGCAGGGTAGATCCTTTCGGCGTAATATAGACATTGCAATGATATAGAATGTTGTTGGAAAATTCAATTTTATAGACATTTTCGGGTAATATCGTGGTGAGTTAGCTTTCTCAGATATGTAAGGAGGATAGATTCCATTGTCTTGCTATAGGCTATGCAATGCTATAGAATCTGGCTGGAAAGTTCAATATTACTGACATTTTCGACTATTAAAGTGGTGAGCTATACTTCTTACCCAAATAAGCAGGGTGGATTCTATTGGCGAACTATAGCCATTGCAATGCTATAGAAACTTGCTGGAAAATACAA
>NW_016990595.1:0-889 GCF_001483705.2 Eufriesea mexicana | reverse complement strand
TGATTCATTCGACTTTTGTGCTATACACTGCTATTTGCTGGCCTTCTGCGCTCTACTGTGCTCCACTATATTCTTCTTTTCTCTGAGGAGGCCAGCAACAGTGGCCTCGTCACGTTAAGTAAAGTTATTGCTCATATTACGTTTAGATGAGTTAGGAGACGATAGAGTTGACTTTTCTGCTGTAGACTGCTGTTTGGTGGATCCATACGCTCAGCGTTGCTCTACTATACTCTGCTCGACTATGGCGAGGCCGGAAATAGTGTTCGCGCCAGGTTATTTTGGGTTATGTTACGATTGGCTATGTTACAATTTATTAGGTTAGGAAAGGATGGCTTTACCTTCTGTGCTTATACACTACTGCTCGGTGAATTCGTCCTCTATTCTGTGCTCGAATATGCTTTGCTTTGCCCAGGGGAGGACAGGAATAATGGTGTAGGCACGCTAGGTTGAGTCGGCTTCGGTTGGATGTGCTACGTTTGGTTAGGTTAGGGTAGCACAACCTTGACTTTTGTGCTATACACTGCAATTCAGCGGATTTCTGCGCACTACTCCCCTCTAACATGTTCTGTTTGGTGATGGGGATGCCAGCAATTGTGGCCGCGGCGCGTTAGGTTGAGGTAGGGCACGTTTGGCTGGGACAGCTTCGTTTGGGTTAGTTTGGGATATTTTCGGCTTTCGTGCTATACACTGCCATTCTATGCAACTCTGCACTCTCCATTGCTCTACTATACTCTGCTCGACTATGGGGAGGCCTGCAATAGTGGTCTCGGCACGTCAGTTTGACTCAGGCTACGTTTGGGTAGGACATGCTGCTTTGTGTTAGGCAAGGATTGCTCTGACTTTCTCGGCGTAGACTGGCGTTCGGTGGACCTTTGCGCTCTGCTGTGCT
>NW_016990594.1:0-599 GCF_001483705.2 Eufriesea mexicana | reverse complement strand
AGGTGTCTCTGTCCTTAGGCGTATTGTCTGGTATTAGGTGGAACTCTGCGCCCTACAGTGCTCCAAGGCCTTCAGCTTGGCTCTGAGTGGGCCAAATATAGTGGCCTCTGTACGATACATTGTGTGAGGTTACGTTCGGTTAGGTTATATCAAGCTATATCAGGATAGCTTTAACTTTTGTGCTGCACGCTGCTATTCGGTGGACTTCTGCGATCTACTGCGCTATAGTATGTTCTACTTGGCTCTGGGGAGGGCAACAATATCGATCTCGGCACGTTAGGCTGACTTATGCTATATATGTCTTTGCCCTGTTGGCGTGGGGTAGGCTTGCGTAACTTTGACCTTTCTGATATTCGCTGCAATTACATGGATTTCTGCCCTCTGCTCTCGGATAGTGTGTCTGCTGGTATCTGGGAAGGCCAAAAATTGTGTTCGCGGCACGTTAGGTTGTGTCAGCTTACGTTCTGTTATTTTACGGTTGGCTACGTTACGAGAGGATAACTTCGACTTTAGTGAAATAGTCTGCTATTAGGTGGATTACTTCCCCTCCAGCGCCTTAATGTTTTCAGCTTGGCTCTGAGAAGGCCAGCAAAAGTGTT
>NW_016990593.1:0-363 GCF_001483705.2 Eufriesea mexicana | reverse complement strand
GGAGGACATCTGCGCTCTTTGTTGCTCTACTAAAATCAACTCGAATCTGGGGGTGCCAGGAATAGTGGACTCGACGCGATAGGCTGAGTCAGGTTACGTTTGGTTACTTTCCGTTTTGCCTGGTTAGGATATGGCAGCTTTGACTTTCTGACAATACTCTTCTATACGGTTGATTCCTGCGCTCTACTGTGTTCTAAATTGTCCTGCTTCGTTGTGGTAAGGCCAGCAATAGTGGTCTCTGCAAGTTAAATTGATTCAAGTTACGCTTGGCTTGGCTACATTTGGTTAGGTAGTGGTTAAGTTTATGTAACTTTGACATTTGCGCTTAACGCAGCTATTCGGTCGATCTCTGCGCTCCGCGTT
>NW_016990592.1:0-556 GCF_001483705.2 Eufriesea mexicana | reverse complement strand
ATGTTTGTTTAGATTTCGATGTGTTGGTTGTGGTTAGGTTACGTAAGGGTAGGAAACTCTTACGTTTGATGCATTTGCGTGGTATCATTAATCAAACTGTGCTCTGCTGCGTAGTGTATCTGTAGCGTTGCTGTTTGTAGCTGTGCTGTTCGAAGCGGTGATAGTCTATTTTACTCTTCGGCGCTCGGCGCTATACAGTACACGGCTGCTCTCAGCTGTGATTTCCTGTGCCCAGTTGCCCTTCCTGTGCTCTGCTGTGCACTGCTGTGGTTAGTATCGGTTACTGAGGAACATGTCATTTGAGGAACATGTGCCATTCCCAGTTGTTCATTGGTATTCGGAGCACATCTGGACCATGCTGTGCTATCCTTCTCCTTCGCGAGCCCTACTGCAGTCAGCCGCATACTGCTGTGTTCTGTTCTGTTTACTGTTTTATCCAATACAGTGCCGTGCACTGAAGTGCTGTGCCGTGGTAGCATCCCTTCTCGGAGTGGTGCTGTCCTGAGCAGTAGTGTGCTCTGCTGTGCTGTGGTATTCGGTGCAATTTATTGCCCTG
>NW_016990591.1:0-324 GCF_001483705.2 Eufriesea mexicana | reverse complement strand
CCTCACCTCACCTGTCCTGACCGGACTGATCTGACCTGACCTGACGTGACCTGACCTTACCTGACATGAACTGACCTTACTGCTCTGACCTGACCTGACCTAACCTGACCTGATCAGACCTGACCTTACTGCTCCGACCTGTCCTGACCTAACCTGACCTGACCCTACCTGGCCTCGCCTGACCTGACCTGACCTGACCTGACCTGACCTAATCTGACCTTACCTGACCAGAAATGACCTGACATTACTGCTATGACCTGACCTGACCTAACCTGACCTGACCGTACCTGGCCTCGCCTGGCCTGACCTGACCTGACCTGACCT
>NW_016990590.1:0-633 GCF_001483705.2 Eufriesea mexicana | reverse complement strand
ACACTGTACACTGCAATTTGGCAGATGTCTGTGCTCTTCGTTGCACTACTACAGCCTACTCGTCTCAGGGGCGGCCAGCAATAGCGATCGTGGCACGATTGGTTTAGTCTGGTTAAGCTTGGATTTAGGTTAGTTTGGTTTAGGTTCGGTCAGGATTGCTTTGACTTTTGTGCTATACACAGCTATGCGGTGGATTTCTGCGCTCTTCAGTGATCTAATATTCTCTGCTTTTCTCTGGGCAAGTCAGAAATGGTATCCGCGGCGCGTTAGGTTGTGTTAGGTCACGTTCGGTTATGTTACATTTGGTTATGTTAGGATAGGTTATCTTCAACCTTTGCCGTATACGCCGGTATTTGGTGCATTTCTGCGCTCTAATTTGCTCTAACATGTTCTGCTTGGCTCTGGCGATGACGGCAATAGTCGCATCGGCACGTGAGCGTGGGTTAGGTTACTTTTGGTTACGTTACGTTTGTCCAGGTTAGGTTGGGGTAGCTTTAACTTTTTTGCTATACACCCATACACGGCTGACGTCCGCGCTCTACTGTGCTCCAATACGTTCTGCTGTGCTCTGGGCAGGCCAACGATAGTGGCCTTGGCGTGTTAGGCTGATGAATGTTACGTTTGGTTTGTCTA
>NW_016990589.1:0-1039 GCF_001483705.2 Eufriesea mexicana | reverse complement strand
CCATTGCAATGCTATAGAATCTGGTTGGAAAAATCGATTTTATTGACATTTTCGACTAATATGTTGGTGGGCTATATTTCTTGCATAAATAAGGAGGAATGATTCTAGTGGCGTGTTATAACCATTGCAATGCAATAGAATGTGGCTGGAAAATACATTTTTATTGACATCTTCGACTAATATAGTGGTGAGCTACCTTTCCCGCATAAATAATGAAGAAAGATTCCATTGGCGTGATATAGCCATTGCAGTGCTGTAGAATCTGGCTGGAAAATTCAATTTTATTGACGTTTTCGACTACTATCGTGGAGACCTAACTTTCTTGCATAAGGAAGGAGGAAAGATTCCACTGGCGCGCTATAACCATTGCAATGCTGTAGAATCTGGCTGGAAAATTCAATCTTATTGTCATTTTCGTCTAATACAGTTGTGAGCTTGCTTGCTTGCATAAATACGGAGGAAAGATGCTATTGGCTTGCTATAGCCTTTGCAGTGCTATAGAATCTTGCAATGCTATAGAATCTGGCTGGAAAATAAATTTTTATTGACATTTTCGACTATTATCGTGGTGAAATAACTGTATTGCATAAATAATTACGAAATACTCTATTGGCACGCTATAGACATTACAAAGCAATGGAATCTGGCTGGAAAATTCAATATTATTGACGTTTTCGACTAACATCGTTGTGGGATGTCTTTCGTGCATAAATAAGGAGGAAAGATATTAGTGGCGTGCTATAGCCATTGCAATTCTACGGAATCTCGCTGGAAAATACTTTTTTATCGACATTTTCGACTAATGTCGTGGTGAAATAACTGTATTGCATGAATAACGATGAAACACTCTATTGGCGCGCTATGGCCATTACAATGTTATAGAACCTGGCTGGAAAATACAATTTTATAGAAATTCTTGACTAATATCGTGGCGAACTAACTTTCTTGCATAAATAAGGAGGAAATATTCCATTGTCGCGCTACATCCATTGCAGTGCTATTGAATCTGGCTGGAAAATTAAATTTTATTGACGTTCTC
>NW_016990588.1:0-549 GCF_001483705.2 Eufriesea mexicana | reverse complement strand
AAATATATGCATACATACACCCATACATCCGTACACCCATACATTCGAACATCCATACGAACACACATCCACACATCCACACATCCACACATCCATTCATCCAAACATCCATATATACACAAATCCATACATACATACATCCATAAATCCATCCATCCGCATATCCGTGCAACCACACATCCTTACGTTCATACATCCATACATCCACGCAACCATTCATCTGTTAGCCCAAACATCCATCCATCCATAAATCCATCCATCTATACATCCATCCATCAGTACATACGTCGTTCCGTACATCCATCCACCCATTCATCCACCCGTCCATACATCCATCTATCCATACATTCATACAGCCAACCATCCATCCATCCAACCATACATCCATACATATATCAATACATACATCCATACATACACAAATACATTCGTCCACACATACACCCATACATACAGCCATTCATACATATATACATACACCCTCATATACATCCAGACATACATCCATTCATACATCCATACATACATCCATACATACATACATACAAA
>NW_016990587.1:603-1613 GCF_001483705.2 Eufriesea mexicana | reverse complement strand
ATGCAGTAGAATCTGGCAGGAAAATACAATTTTATTGACATTTTTGACTAATATCGTGGGTTCTAACTTTCTTCCATAAATACGCAGGAATGATTCTATTGGCGTGCTATAGCCATTGCAATGCTATGGAATCTGGCTGGAAAGTGCCACTTTTTTGACAGTTTCGACTAATATCGTGGTGAGATAGCTTCCTTGCATAACCATGGAGGAAAGATTCTGTTGGCATGCAGTAGGCATTGAAATGCTATAGAACCTTGCTGGAAAATTCAATTTTATTCTCATTTTCTTCTAATATCGCGGTGAGCTAGCTTCCTTCCCTGAGTAATGAGGCAAGATCCTTCTGGAACTCTATAGTCACTGCAATGCAGTAGAATCTGGCCGGAAAATTCAATTTTATTGACATTTTTGACTAATATCGTGGAGAACTAACTTTCTTGGTTAAATACGGAGGAAAGATTCTATTGGCGTGCTATAGCCATTGCAATGCTCTGGAATCTGGCTGGAAAGTGCAATTTTTTGGCAGTTTCGACTAATATCGTGGTGAGCTTGCTTCCATGCATAATTGTGGAGGAAAGAACATTTTGGCGTACTATAGCCATTGCAATATTGTAGAATCTGGCTGGAAAATTCAATTTTACTGACATTTTCGGCTAGTGTCGTGGTGAGATAACTTTCTTGCTTAAATAGGGATGAAAGATTCTATTAGCTTGCTATACCCATAGCAATGCTATAGAATCTTGCAGAAAAATTCAATTTTATTGACATTTTTTACTAATATCGTGGTGAGCCAACTTCCCAGCATAAGTAAGGAGGAAAGATACTTTTAGCGTGCTATAGCCGTTGCCATGGTGCAGAATCGGCCTGGAAAGTTCAATTTTATTGAGGTTCTCGACTAATATCGTGGTGAGCTAGCTTCCTTGCATAATTATGGAGGAAAGATCCTTTTGGCGTACTATAGCCACCGCAATGCAGAAGAATCTGTCCGGAAAATTCAATTCTATTGACATTTT
>NW_016990587.1:0-237 GCF_001483705.2 Eufriesea mexicana | reverse complement strand
GACTAATATCGTGGTGAACTGACTTTCTTGCATAAATAAGGATGAAGGATTCTATTGGCGTGTTATACCCGCTGAAATGCTGTAGAATCCGGGTGGAAAATTCAATTTTATTGACATTTTCGTTTAATATCGTGCGGCGCTATCTTTCTTGCATAAATAAGGAGGAAAGATTCCTTTGGCGTGCTATAGCCATTGCAATGATATAGTATGTGGTTGGAAAATTCAATTTTATTGACA
>NW_016990586.1:0-733 GCF_001483705.2 Eufriesea mexicana | reverse complement strand
ACGACGCTCCTACGATTGGGAGGTATTTTCTGCGGAAAAGTGCGTTTCCTGGCGCGTGTGATAGTGCCACTCTGTGCGTGTGGTGTGTGGGTGCACGTTGCCGGTGTCTCGCGCCGCGGAGTGTGTCGTGGTGATGATAAAAATTGAACTTGTTTGGAAGACATTTTTCCCTTGATTCGTGGCATCAACGAAGTTGTGGACGCCGCTGCGTCGCAGGTATGCCAGGGACGGTGCCCATTGTCTGCCGCGGAGCCGCGAGCCTGCCCAGCGAGGGATACCTGGGCCGAGGGTCACACCACAATGCAAGCGGCGTAGCAGGGGCTCGCAACACGTACAGTGGTAATCATCCCGGGGAAACCGGAGAATTTACCGAGGAGTGTACGTACGGTTATAGTTATTGGTGTCGACGCGGCTCCAGTGGAACTTCCCTCGTCGAAGGACAGGGCAATTAGCCCTACTGCAGGTGCAACGAGGCGCGTGACTCGTAGCACCGCATTGTGTAAGGCGCTGCCGGCGTTTGGCTGGTGCCGTCAGCGTCACGGGCGACGGCGAAACGTCGTCTTCGTGGGTGTCTCCCCCGAAGACGACGAAGCGCCCGCGGAGGGCGTTGTTGGGGGTATATGACCCTTTCCAAGAATTTGAGGATACTGACCAGGCCCCGAAACCCACGAGCATAACCCGGGCGAAGGCGACCCTCTCCTCACGGGAGGAGCTCGCCAGAGTACACCGCCCG
>NW_016990585.1:0-365 GCF_001483705.2 Eufriesea mexicana | reverse complement strand
GGTCTCTTCTCGTTACGTTTAGCTATTCTACGCTTTGTTAGGTTAGGTTACGGACGGTTAGGTGAGTATATCTTCGAATTATGCGCTACGCATTGCTACCTGGAGGCCTTCCGAGCTCTAGTGTGCTATAATATACTCTGCACTATTCTGGCAAGGCCAGCAACGGTGATCGTGCCATGACATGTTGCGTTAGGCTACGTTCGGTGTTGCTACGATTGGTTAGTATAGGATGGGGTAGCCTTGTCTTTTTCACTGTACGACGCAATTCAGTGGAATTCTACGCCCCACATTGCTCTAATATGCGCCGCTCGTCTCTGGTGTGGCCAGTAATAGTGGTCTCGACACGTTACGTTCAGTCAGCTTAC
>NW_016990584.1:0-972 GCF_001483705.2 Eufriesea mexicana | reverse complement strand
CACAAAAGTCATAGATGCCCTGAATCAACATGGCCTAACCTAACCAATACAAACGTAGTCTAAGCAAACCTAACGTGCCGCGACCGTTGTTGATGGCCGCCGAGTGTCCAAGTAAATCATATTAGTGCACATTAGGGAGCCGAGGTCAATCGAATAGCAGTGTACAGCACAAAAGTCAAAGTTGCATGTCTAAACCTAGCCAAAGGTAACACATACAAACGTTACACAACTAAACCTAATATGGCGAGACCACTATTGCTGGCCTCCACAGAGACAAGCATAATCTACTGTAGCACACCAGGGAGCAGAAATCCATCACTCCGAACTGTGTGGCACAAATGCCGTTGATACCCTAACCTAACCGAGCGCTGCGTAGTAGACAGTAACATGACAGGAACACTACTGCTCGCCTCCACAGAGTCGGACGGAGTATAGTAGAGCAATGAAGAGCGCGGAGAACCTCCGTATAGCAGTGTACAGCACAAAAATGGAAGAAACGCTTACCAAGCATTCCTAACCTAACACAACGAAACGCAACCTAACCCAAACTAACGTGACGCGGCAGCTATTAAGGGCCGCTTTGCTCCTGAGCTAAGCAGAATATATTAGAGCGCAGAAGATCGCAGAAATACTCCGATCAGCAGTGTACAGCACAAATTTCGAATAAACACTAACCTAACAAGACCTAACCTAACCTAACCTAACCAAACGTAGCATCTCTGAACATCACGTACCACGACCGCCATCGCTGTAGACACAGTGTCAAGGGCAATACGATTAAGCACAGTAGAGCACAAACGTCCACAGCTCATCTGTTGTGAGCACAAATGTCAAAGATATCCTCTTTTTTTCTTTTTTTTCATGTGGCGGATATCGTCCAAAGATACCCGGCGCCCTTAGGGGAGGGGCGGGTTATGTGGGATCTTTAACCACTAAAACCCCCACGATGGCCAGCCCTTCGCATTTCGGTGC
>NW_016990583.1:337-545 GCF_001483705.2 Eufriesea mexicana | reverse complement strand
TTGTATGGGTGTATGTATGGATACATGTAAGGGTGTATGTATGGATAGATCTATGAGTGGTAGAATGGATGGATATACGGATGGATGTATGGATGGATGGATGTATGGATGGATGTATGTATGGATGTATGGATGGATGTATGTGTGGATGGATGGATGGATGGATGAATGGTTTTATGGGTGGATGAGTGTATGAATGTGGGGATGT
>NW_016990583.1:0-240 GCF_001483705.2 Eufriesea mexicana | reverse complement strand
AATGAATGGATGGGTGGGGCATGGATGAATGGATTTGTGGGTGGAGGTATGAAAGGATGTATGTATGGATGTATCCATACGGGTATGGAAGGGCACATGTATGTCAGTTTGTATGGATGTATGTATCAACGTATGTATGGATGCGTGTATTTATGATTGTATGGATGTGTGTATGGTTGTATGCATGGATGTATGTATGGATGTATGTATGGTTATATAACTGTATTAATGGATGTATGG
>NW_016990582.1:0-376 GCF_001483705.2 Eufriesea mexicana | reverse complement strand
TATTTCTCTCTTGTGTGATATTGCGTGAAACACCTTCCTTTATGCAGAGGAACCTTGCTTCCTATAATTCTAATAGTGTTGAAATTTACTGAGGTAAATTCTTTGTAAATCGACAAGAGCAGGTGCTAAATAAAAGAAATCGGTATTAGCATAGAATCTGACCTATTTGCAAACATCAGTGATGCAAAAGCATAGCACAGTTCCACTGTGGAAATCAGACTAGTTAAATGCGTGATTTGAGGATAATATTGATAACATAGCCAGTGAGAAATATTTTCATGAGCTGGAGAGTCCTGCTATCGTGTAGATAATGAAATAACACATTCATTGTTCTTTTAAAAGACCACTTTACACTACCTGATCGTAGATTCGGTGA
>NW_016990581.1:0-987 GCF_001483705.2 Eufriesea mexicana | reverse complement strand
TCTTGCATATAAAAGGAGGTAAGATTCTACTAGCGTGCTATAGCCATTGCAATGCTATCGAATATGTCTGGAAAATACAATTCTACTGACGTTTTCGACTACTATCGTGGAGACTTTGGTGACCTAACTTTCTTGCATATGCAAGGAGGAAAGATTCTTCCTGCGTACTATAGTCATTGCAATCCTATAGAATCTGGCTGGAAAACTCAATTTTATTGACATTTTCGTCTAATATCGTGGTGAGCTGTCTTTCTTGCATAAATACTGTGGAAAGATGCTATTGGCGCGCTATAGATACGGCAATTCCATATAATCTGCCTGGAAAATTCGATTTTACTGACATTTTCGACTAATATGGTGGTGAGCAAACCTACTTGCATAAATAGGGGTGAAATATTCTATTGGCGTGCAATAGCCATGGCAATGCTATGGAATCTAGCTTTAAAAATCAATTTTATTGATATTATCGACTGCTATCGTGGCGATCTTCCTTTCTTGCATATATAGGGTGGAAAGATTCTACTGGCGTACTATAGGCATTGCAATCCTAAAGCATCTGGCTGGAAAATTCAATTTTATTGACGTTTTCGACTTATATCGTGGTGACCTAACTTTCTTGCATAAATTAGGACGATAGATACTTTTGGCGTGATATAGCCATAGAAATACTATAGAATCTGGCTGGAATACTCAATACTATTGACGTTTTCGACTGATACCGTGGTGGGTCAACTTCGTGCATAAATAAGGAGGAAAGATACTAGTGGCGTGCTACAGCCATTGGAATGCTTAGGAATCTGGCTGGAAAATACTTTTTTATTGACATTTTCGACTAATATCGGGGTGAAATTGCTGTATTGCATAGATAAGGATCCAATATTCTATTGGCGCGCTGTGGCCATTGAAATGCTATGGAATCTGGCAGGAAAATTCAATATCATTGACGATGTCGGCTATTCTCGTGGTGGGCTAACTTTCGTGCATAAA
>NW_016990580.1:0-641 GCF_001483705.2 Eufriesea mexicana | reverse complement strand
CTTTGGAAGGTATCTACGCTCTACACTGCTCTACCATACCCTGCTCGACCCAGGGGTGGTCAGTGTTCTTTGGAAGGTATCTACGCTCTGCACTGCTCTGCCATACCCTGCTCGACCCAGGGGTGGTCAGCGATGTTGGTCTCGGCACGTTAGGATGAGTTAGGTTACATTCGGCTACGTTACGATTGGTTATCTTTGCAGAGGCTGGATATCACTCTTTCGCTAAGCAATGCTTTTCGGCGGATTTCTGCACTCTACTGTGATGCAGAGGCTGGATATCACTCTTGCGCTAAGCAATGCTTTTCGGCGGATTTCTGCACTCTACTGTGCTCTAATATGTTCAGCTTGGCTCTGGGAGGGCCAGGAATAGTGGTATCGGCTGGATACGTTGAGTTATGTTACGTTTGGTTAAATTAGGTTAGGTCAGGTTAGGTTAGCGTATCTGTGGCTTTCGTGCTTTACACTGCAATGCGGTGGATCTCTGCGCTCCGCTGTGCTCGGGTATGCTCTGCATGGCACTGTGGAGGAGAGCAACAACGATCTCGTCTCGCTAGGTTTAGTTAGTCTGCGCTTGGTTCGGTTACGTTAGGACACGTAGGGCTAGGATTTCTTTGACGTTTGTGCTATTCACTGTTCTTTGG
>NW_016990579.1:0-513 GCF_001483705.2 Eufriesea mexicana | reverse complement strand
ACTCACCACGATATTAGACGAAAATGTTAATAAAATTGAACTTTCCGGCCAGATTCTACAGCACTGCAATGGCTACAGCACACCGAAAGGATCTTTCCTCCATGTTTATGCATGAAAGTTAGCTCACCCCGATATAAGCCGCATATGTCAATAAAATTGAACTTTCCAGCCAGATTCTGTACCATTGCGATGGCTATAGCAAGCCAATAAAATCTTTCATCCTTATTTATGCAAGATAGTTAGCCCTCCACGATATTTTTAAAAAATGTCAATATAATTGAGCTTTCCTGCTAGATTCTACTGCGTTGCAATGGAGGTAGAAATCCAGAAGGATCTTTCCACCTTACTTAGGGAAGGATGTTATCTCACCACGATATTAGTAGAAAATGACAATAAAATAGAATTTTCCAACCACACTCTATATCATTGCAACGTCTTCAGCACGCCAATAGAATCTACCCTGCTTATTTATGCAACAAAGTTAGGTCACCACGATATTAGTCGAAACTGTCG
>NW_016990578.1:0-1062 GCF_001483705.2 Eufriesea mexicana | reverse complement strand
CCTTCCCGGAGCCAAGCTGAGCAAATCAGATCGCAGTGGAGTGCAGAAGTCCACCAAATAGCAGTTTATATCAGAAGATCCTATACTATCCACTCCTAACCTAATCAAACGTATTAGAACCAAACGAAGCCTAAACCAATCTAACCTGTCTAGACCTCTATTGCTGACATACCCAGAGCCAAACAGAATATACTAGAGCACAGTAAAGCGCAGAAATCACATGCACTTCAATGCAAAGCGCAAAAGTCGTAGATATCCTGACCTTACCTGACATAACCTAACCCAACCAAATGCAGCTTAACTGAAACTAACGTGCTGTATCTCGGGACTTCCCAGAGCCAAGCTGAGCATATTAGAGCACAGTAGAGCGCAGCAATCCGCCGAATATCAGTCTATAGTGCAAAAGTCAAAACTACCATCTCCTAACGCAGCCAACCATAACATAACCAAACGTAACACAACTTAACCTAACTTGACACGAACACTATTGATAGCCTCCACAGAGCCAAGCAGATAATATCAGAGGAAAGTGGAGCGCAGGATTCCATAGAATCGCGGTTCATAGCAGAAAAGCCATAGCTATTCAAGACTAACACAGACCAACGTATCCTACCCAAACGAAGCGTAACTTAAACTAACGTGCCGAGACCACTACTACTAGCCTCCCCAGTTTCAAGCGGAGTAGGGTACAGCAACGTATGCCGTTGAAATGCAAGGAATAGCAATGTATAGCAAATAAGACAATTCTATGTTTTCATAACTTACGCAAACATGACATTAGCAAACGAAATCTAACATAACCAGGCGTGCCGAGACCACTGTCGCCGAAATCTCTAGAGGCAAGCCGAATATACTAGAGAATAGTGGAGCGTAGAAATCAACCGCAATGCAGTGAATAGCACAAAGGTCGAAAATATCCTGTCCAAACCTACCCTTACCTAACCTAACCAAACGTAACATAACTCGACCTAACGAGCCGATACCACTATTTCTGGCCTGCGCAGGGGCAAGGGGAACATACTGGAACACAGTAGATCGCAGAAATCCACCGCATTACAGTGT
>NW_016990577.1:0-867 GCF_001483705.2 Eufriesea mexicana | reverse complement strand
GTAACGTAACGAAATGTAACGTTACTCAATCAAACATGCCGTGATGACCACTTCTGGCCTCGCCAGAGCAGAGCAGAATTTTCTAGAGGTGGGTAGATGACAGAAACCCATAGGATCACAGCGTATAGCAGAGAAGTCAAAGCTATCCGAACCTTACCCAAACCAATGTAACTTAACGAAGTGTAGCGTAGCACAAAATAACGTGCCGCGACGGCTATTGCTGGCATCCACGCAGCCAACCAGAAAGTACTGGAGCACAGTAGTTAGCAGAAATCCACCGAATAGCAGTGTACAGCACAGAAGTCAAGCTACCCTATCCTAGCCATACCAATCGTAACGTATCCAAACGTAGCTTAACTACACCTAACGTACCGCGACTACTACTGCTGGCCTCCCCGGAGCTGTGCAGATCATGGTTGAGGTGAGTGGTGCTCAGAAATTCATAGAATCGCGGTGTACAGCAGAAAGGTCAAAGACACCCTGACCTAACCCAAGCTAACGTAACCTAACTCAACGAACGGGCCGCGAACACAATTTCTGGCATCGCGAGGGCCAAGCAGAATGTAGTAGGGCGCAGAAGGGGCCAGAAATCGAACGAATAACAACGTATGGCGCGAAAGTCAAATCTATCATAGTCGAAATGAACCAAACTTAGCCCAACCGAGTATAACATATCTCAACACAACGTGCCAGGACCACTGTTGCTGGCATCCGCTGGGCCAAGCAGAATATAGTGAAGCAATGTACAGTGCAGAAATGCCCCGAATAACTGTGTATAGCACGAAAGACAAAGCCAAACTATCTGAACATTACCAAGCGTAGCGTAAGCAAATGTAGCATGTCACCACCTATCGTGCCGCGACCATT
>NW_016990576.1:0-353 GCF_001483705.2 Eufriesea mexicana | reverse complement strand
ACCTAACCTAACCTAACCTAACCTAACCTGACCTAACCTCACCTAACCTAACCTAACCTAACCCAACCTAACCTAACCTAACCTAACATAACCTAACCAAACATAATCTGACCTGGCCCGACCTGACCTGACCTGACCTACCCGACCTGATCTGACCGGACCTGACCTGACCTGAACTGACCTGAACTGACCTGAACTGACCTGACCTGTCCTGACCGGACCTGACCTGACCTGACCTGGCCTGACCTGACCTGACCTCACCTCACCTTACCTAACCTGACCTTACCCGGCCTGACCTTACCCGACCGGACCTGACCTGACCTGACCTTACCCGACCTGGCCTGACCTGACCT
>NW_016990575.1:1133-2261 GCF_001483705.2 Eufriesea mexicana | reverse complement strand
CAGATTCTATAGCATTGCAATGGCTATCGAACGCCACTAGTATCTTTCCTCCTT
This sequence comes from Eufriesea mexicana, assembly GCF_001483705.2. Taxonomy (NCBI): domain Eukaryota; kingdom Metazoa; phylum Arthropoda; class Insecta; order Hymenoptera; family Apidae; genus Eufriesea; species Eufriesea mexicana. The sequence continues at coordinate 2,207 of NW_016990575.1, read as the reverse complement.
ATTTATGCACGAAAGTTAGCCCACCACGATACTTGTCGAAAACGTCAATAATATTTAATTATTCAGCCAGATTCTATAGCATTACAATATCTATATCACGCCAATATCGTCCTTATTTATGCATTAAAGTTAGTTCACCACGATATTAGTTGAAAATGCAATAAAATTAAATTTTCCAGCCAGATTCTATAGGATTGCAATGACTATAGTACGCCACTAGAATCTCTTCTCCTCATATATGCAAGAAATTTATGTCGCCACGATAGTAGCCGAAAATGTCAATAAAATTGTATTTTCCAGCCAGATTCTGTAGCATTGCAATGGCTACAGCACGCCAGTAGTATCTTTCCTCCTTATATACCCAAGAAAGCTAGCTCACCACGATATTTGTGGAAAATGTCAATAAAAACGTATTTTCCAGCCAGATTCTATAGCATTGCAATGGCTATCGAACGCCAATAGTATCTTTCCTCGCTATTTATGCACCATAGCTAGGCCACCACGATATTAGTCGTAAATGTCAATAAAAATGAATTTTCCAGCTATATTCTATGGCATTATAATGACCATAGGGCGCCAATAGAATATTTCATTCTTATTAATGTAATACAGTTATTTCACCACGATATTGATCGAAAATTTCAATAAAAATGTATTTTCCAGCTGGATTCTATTTCATTGTAATGGCCATAGGGCGTCAATTGAATATTTCATCCTTGTTAATGCAATACAGTTATTTCACCACGATATTAGTCGAAAATGTCTATAAAAATGTATTTTCCAGCAAGATTCTATAGCATTGCAATGGCTATAGCACGCCACTAGTATCTTTCCTCCTTATTTATGCACGAAAGTCAGGCCACCACGATAATAGTCGAAAATGTCAATAAAATTATATTTTCCCTCCAGATTTTGTTGCATTTCAATGGCTATAGCACGCCAGCAGAATCTTTCCTCCTTATATATGCAAGAAAGTTTGCTCCACACGATATTAGTCGTAAATGTCATTAAAATTGAATTTTTCAGACAGATTCTATAGCATTGCAATGGCTATAGCACGCCAGTAGAATCTTC
>NW_016990575.1:0-1027 GCF_001483705.2 Eufriesea mexicana | reverse complement strand
GCTATGGCGCGCCAATAGTATCCTTCCTCCTTGTTTATGTAAGAAAGTTAGCACCACACGATATTAGTCGAAAATGTCATTAAAATTGAGTTTTCCAGACAGATTCTATAGCATTGCAATAGCTACATCACTCCAGTAGAATCTTTCCTCCTTATATATCCAAGAAAGGTAGGACACGACGATATTAGTCGAATGTCTATAATATTGAATTTTCCGACCAGATTTATTAGCATTTCAATGTCCATATCACGCCAATATTATCTTTCGTCCGTATTTATGCAAGAAAGTAAGGACACCGCGATATTAGCCGAAAACGTCAATAAAATTGAATTTTCCAGCCAGATTCTATAGCATTGCAATAGCTACACCTCGCGAGGAGAATCTTCCCTCCTTACATATCCAAGAAAGCAAGGTTACTACGTTATTAGTCGAAAATGTCATTAAAATTGAATTTTCCAGCCAGGCTCGATAGCATTGCAATAGCTACAGCACGCCAGTAGAATCTTTCCTCCTTATATATCCAAGAGAGATAGGTCACCACGATACTGGTCGAAAATGTCAATAAAATTGTATTTTTCAGCAAGATTCGATAGCATTGCAATGTCTATGGAAAGCCAATCGAATGTTTCAAACCTATTTATACAAGTGTGTTTGCTCACCACGATATAAGTCGAAAATGTCAATAAAATCGAATTTTTCATGCAGATTCTGTATCATTGCCTTGACTATAGCACGCCACTAGAATCTTTCCTTCTTGTATATGCAAGACAGGTAGCTCACCACGATATTAGTCGAAAATGTAAATAAAATTGAATTTTCCGGACAGATTCTAGAGCACTGCCACGGCTATGGAACGCCAATAGTATCTTTCCTCCTCATTTATGCAAGACAGCTGGCTCACCGCGATATTAGTCGAAAATGTCAATAAAATTGGATTTTCCAGGCAGATTCTAGAGCATTGCCGCAGCTATGGTACGTCAATACAATCTTTCCTCCTTATTTATGCACGAAAGTTAGCTCACCACGA
>NW_016990574.1:0-249 GCF_001483705.2 Eufriesea mexicana | reverse complement strand
TCTTCCCATCCATTCGTTCATCGAACCATACATCCCTCCACCCATACATCCATCCATCAAACATCCATCCATCCATGCAACCATACATACATCAATACATCCATATATCCATACACTCAGATATCCACCATCCATACATCCATGCATATATACATCCAAACATCCATACATATATACATCCATACATCCATACGTCCGTACATACATACATTCGCACATCCAAACGTACATACATCCATACATCGATAC
>NW_016990573.1:0-540 GCF_001483705.2 Eufriesea mexicana | reverse complement strand
TACCAAACCAGGCCATGCCAAACCTAACCGAACGTAGAATATCTAAACATAACGAGATGAGACGCCTATCGCTGGCCTCCTCTGAGCCTAGCACATCATGTCAGAACAGAGCAGAGAGCAGTTCACCGAACTGCAGTGTTTACCACTAAAGTCAGAGCCTCGCTAGCCAAACCTATCCTGACCTAAGCTGAGCAAACGTAAATTAGCACAACCTATGTTGCGGCGACCGCCAATTCAGGCCTCCCCAGAGTCGTGTAGAGTATAGTACAGCAACGAAGATCACCGAAATCCTTCGAATGGCAGTGTATAGCACAAATGTCAGAGCTGTCCTATCACAACCTAGCCAAACGTAGCATAGCCAGACGTAACATAACAAAGTCTTACGTGCCCAGAGTACTATTTTTGGCCTGACCAACGCCAAGCAGAACACACTAGATGAGAGCAGAGCGCAGAAATCCATGGTATAACAGCGTACAACAGAAAAGTCGGAACTATTCAGTCCTAACCAAAGCTAACATAACATAAACAAATATACCACAT
>NW_016990572.1:0-513 GCF_001483705.2 Eufriesea mexicana | reverse complement strand
CCATACAACACGTTTCTATGGATTTTTGCGCTCCACACCCTTTTGTACGTTCTGCTTGGCCCTCGGGTGCCCAGCAATAGTGGTCACGTCGCGTTAGGTCATGTTATAAAACATGTTGTAGTGTTACGATTGTTTACGTTAGGAGACGATAGGTTTGAATTTAGTGCTCTAGTCTGCTATTGGGTGGATACCTGCGCCCTACACTGCTCTATTATTTTCAGCCTAGCTCTGGGGAGGACAGCAAGAGTGGTCTCGGCACATTCGGTTGTGCCACGCTATTTGGTTATATTCTGTTGGTTTGGGGTAGGCTTGTGTAGATTAGACTTTTCTGATATACCATGCGCTTCTATGGATTTCTGCGTTCTACTCCCCACTAATGTGTTGCGCTTTTCTGCGCGGAGGACAGAAATAGTTGTCGCGGCACGATACGTCGAGTTAGGATACGTTTGAATATGCTACGATTGGTTCGGTTAGGAGAGGCATGCTTTGTCTTTAGCGCTGTACCCTGCTATT
>NW_016990571.1:0-435 GCF_001483705.2 Eufriesea mexicana | reverse complement strand
TCATAAGTGTACTGTAAATCCAGCGGCAATTGTGCTCTGGTGGCTAATGTCCTAAACAACGTAGTGTCAAATGTACATATCTCCAGTCACAACCTTTCCATAAAATGTGCCGTTCTCTGAACTCAGTGCTGCTACGTCAATTGGTAATACCTTGAGCGATAGTCGATCTGTCTTGTGTCATTTTAGCAATGTAAGAGAATTTAGGTATGGTTGAAAAGATTATTCCAACGGCATGAGTGGTCTGCTGTTGGATGTACTAAGTACCGTAATGTCAACTGCAAGTATCTTCGGCTATAACGATTCCATTCATTGGTTATTCTGGAATTGCTGCGGAATTCATTTCACCACTGAAGTAGTAATCCAACTGCAGCTGCAATACTCTGATCGCAGCACCCAGTCCTGCTATGTCAAATGATAATTTCTCGATCGATGTTG
>NW_016990570.1:0-631 GCF_001483705.2 Eufriesea mexicana | reverse complement strand
AGGGTGGCAGTATGGATGGATGAATGTATGGATGATTTCAGGTATGAATGGACGGATGTACGTATGTATGCATGTATGTATGTATATACATGTATGGATGTATGGATGGATGGATGTATCAATGGACGAAGGTACGGATGGTAGGAGTTATGGATGTATGGATGCGAGGACGTATGGATGAGTGTATGGATGGATGTACGGATGTATGAATGGATATATCGATGGATGTTTGTATGGATGTATGTATGGATGTATGCACGGGTGTATGTATGGGTGTTTGTAAGGTTGTATGCATGGATGTATGTATGGGTGTTCTTGTGGATGTATGTATGGATGTATGTATGGATATGTATGGATGTTTGAATGTATGGATGTATTTGAGTTATGTATGTATGGATTTATTGATGTACGCATGTATGGATGTACAGATGCATGGATATAAGGATATGTGGGTGGATGAACGGATGGGTGGATGGCCGGAAGAACAGTTGCATGTATGGATGTATGTAAGGGTGCACGTATGCATGTATGTATGGATGTATGTATGGATGTGTGTTTGGATGTTTGTATGGATGTATGTATGTATGTATGAATGTATGTAAGGATGTATTTATGGATGTATGTATGGATG
>NW_016990569.1:0-515 GCF_001483705.2 Eufriesea mexicana | reverse complement strand
GTAGCTTTGACTCTCGTGACATGCACTGTTATTCTATGGACTTCTGTGATCTACTGTGCTCGATTGCATTCTGCTTTGCTCTGGAGATATTATGAGCAGTGACCGCGGCACGTTGCATGCGGCACGTTGGGTTAGGAGATACACGACCTTTGTGCTGTAAACAGCATTGCGGTAGATTTCTGCGCTCTAATCTTCTCTAACACATTCTGCTTGCCTCGGCGGAGACCAGCAACAGTATTCTCGTAATGTTAGGCTTAGTTATACTACGTTTGGGTATGTCACGTTTGGCTAGGATGAGATACGGTACTTTGACTTTTGTGCTATACAATGCTATTCCGCGGATTTCTGCGCCCTAATGTGTTATAATATGCTCTGCTTGGCTGCGGGGTGGCTAGGAGCATTCGTCGCTGCACGTTATGTTCAGCTTTGTTACTTTTTTTGGTTAGGTTAGATCTGGTTATGCTAGGATATCTACGTCTTTTGTGCTTTTCACTGCAATGCGGTGGATTGCTGCT
>NW_016990568.1:0-319 GCF_001483705.2 Eufriesea mexicana | reverse complement strand
TGCATTGATGTATGGATGGAGAGATGGATGGACTGGCGGATTGATATATGGATGGATGGATGTATGGTAGGGTGGATGTATGTATCTATGTTTGTATGTATGGATGTTTGAATGTATGGATCCATTTGAAATATGTATCTATGGATGTAAGCATGTATATATGCACGCATGTGCGCATGTATGGATTCACGGATGCGTGGATGTACGGATGTGTGCGTGGTTGAATGGATGTGTGTATGAACGGAAGAACGGATGCATGTATGGATGTATGTAAGTATGTATGTATGGATGTATGTATGAATGAATGTGTGGGTGTATG
>NW_016990567.1:0-924 GCF_001483705.2 Eufriesea mexicana | reverse complement strand
TATCGTCAAATATCGTGGCGAGGTAAATACCTTGCATAAATAAGGAGGAAAGATCCTATTGACGTGCTCTATCCATTGCAATGCTATAGAATCTGGCTGGAAAATTCAATTTTAAGGACATTTTCGACACAAATCGTGTTGAGCAATCTTTCTTGCATATATAAGAAGGAAAGATTCTATTGGCGTGCTATAGCCATAGCAATGCTATAGAATCTAGCTGGAAAATTCAATTTTAAGGACATTTTCGACACAAATCGTGTTGAGCAATCTTTCTTGCATATATAAGAAGGAAAGATTCTATTGGCGTGCTATAGCCATAGCAATGCTATAGAATCTGGATTGAAAATTCAATTTTATTGTGAATATCGACTAATATCGTGGTGAGCTAACTGTCTTGCATAAATATTGAGGAAAGATGCGATTGGCGCGCTATAGCCATTGCAATGCTATAGAATTTGGCTGGAAAGTACAATTTTACTGTAATTTTCGACTAATATCATGGAAAGCTAACTTTCTTGCATAAATCAGGAGCAAAGGTTCTATTGGAGTGTTATAGCCATTACTCCATTACATTGCTGTAGAATCTGTCTGGAAAATTCAATTTTATGTCATTTTCGAATAATATCGTGGGGAGTGATCTTTCTTGCATAAATATTGAGGAAAGATCCTATTGGCGTGCTATAGCCATTGCAATGCTATAGAATTTGGCTGGAAAGTTCAATTTTATTGACATTTTCGACTAATATCGTGGTGAGCGAAATTTCTTGCAGAAATAACTAGGAAATATTGTATTGGCGTGCTATAGCCATTTCAATGCTGTAGGATGAGGGTGGAAAATTCAATTTTATTGACTTTTCCGAATGATATCGTGTTGAGCCAGCTTTCTCGCATATATAAGGAGGAAAGATTCTATTGGCGTGCTCT
>NW_016990566.1:0-359 GCF_001483705.2 Eufriesea mexicana | reverse complement strand
CTTTTGCGCTGTACACCGCTATTCGGTGGGTTTCAGCGATCTACAGTCCTCTGGTATGTTCAGATTTGTGGTGAGAAGGCCAGCAATAATGTTCTCGGGACGTTATGTTGAGGTAGGCTACGTTTGGCTAGGTTAGGTTAGGATACGCTTGGTTGGGGTATCTCCTATTTCTGTGCATTGCACTGCAATTCGGTGGGTGTCTGCGCTCTACTGTGCTCGCGTCTGATCTACTTATCACTCGGATGTGCAGCAATAGTGGTCTCGGCACTAGGGGGTGCCGATAGGTTGTGCTATAATACGTTTGGATAGGTTACGTTGGTATAAGTTTGGTTAGGGCGGCTTTGACTTTAACGCTCTAC
>NW_016990565.1:0-639 GCF_001483705.2 Eufriesea mexicana | reverse complement strand
GGGCCCGTCGTCGACGATGCGCGGTGTCCACCGAGGATATAGCGCCCCCCTATCGCGAGTACCTGTCCGCAGTGGGAGGCCTCCGGAGGAAGATTCGCAGAGCCAAATCTCGACAATGGGACGAAATCCTCGCGACGCTCGAAAGCGATAGGAAGGGAAGCACCTATAAATTAGTAGTGGGGAAGTTAAGGGCATGGGCGCCCCCTATTAACCCCGAGCTCCCGCGGCGGGTGATCGACACCCTCTTCGTGGTGGTGGCCGCGGAGTGGGAGCAACCCGTTGCAGTGCGATCTGAAATATTCGGATGGTTTGACGAACTGGGGGTCCTCGCGCGAGGAGTTGGGCCGTGCTGTCGCCAGGGTGGGGGCGTGGAGCACTGACCTCAGACCGGACGGCGTCCGAGGCAGTGCCTTTGGGCTGGCTCTGGAGGCGCCGTGAGACCTTGTGAGACGGCTGTTCGGCAGCAGCCTCAGGACCGGTCGCTTCCCGGCATGTTGGAAGGGAGCGAGGGTCGCACTGATCCCGAAACCAGGGAAGCAGCCGGACTCTCTGAAGGCATACCGGCCGATATTCCTCCTCGACGGGGCGGGCAATCTCTTCGAGCGCGTTCTAGCTGTCCGCCTCCGAGAGCATTTAACG
>NW_016990564.1:0-775 GCF_001483705.2 Eufriesea mexicana | reverse complement strand
GCGTTATGTTGAGTCAGGCTATGTTCGGTAATGTGCTGTCGGTTCGGGTTAGTCTTGAGTAACTTCTACTTTTCCGATATACACAGCGATTTTTTGGATTTCTGCGTCCAACTCCACACTAACGTTCTCCGCTTGACTCTGGGAAAGCCACCAATAGTGGTCGCGGCACGTTAGGCTGAGTTGGGTTTCGTTTGGTTATGTTACGGTTGGTTATGTCGGGAAAGGATGGCTCAGAACTTAGTGCCAGTGTCCGCTGTTAGGTGGATTTCTGCTCCCTACAGTGCTTTAATATTTTCAGCTTGGCCCTCTCAAGGAAAGCAATAGTGGTGATACGTGATTATGGGTCAGGTTACGATAGGATAGGCTGGGACAGGCTAAGTTTGGTCAGGATAGCTTTAACTTTTGTGCTGTACACGGCTATTCGGTGGATTTCGGAATTCCACTGTGCTATTGTATGTCCTGCTTGACTCTGCGGAGACAAGAAATAGGGGTTCCTGCACGTTAGGTTGAGATATGTTACGCTTTGTTACGTTACGATTGGTTATGTTAGGAGGGGTTGGCTTTTTTCTATGTGCTATATTCTGTTATTCTGTACATTTCTGCGCCCTGCAGTCCTCTAATACCTTCAGTTTGTTTCCGGCAAGGCCAGAAAGGGTGGTATAGGTACGTTACGATGAGTCAGGCTACGTCCTGTTAGGTTGGATTAGGCTACGATTCGATAGGTCAGCTTTAACGTTTGTGCAGTACACTCGTATTCGGCCGATTTCTGCGGTCA
>NW_016990563.1:0-1278 GCF_001483705.2 Eufriesea mexicana | reverse complement strand
AGCATTGCAATGGCTACAGCATTCCAAAAGGATTTTTCCTCCTTTCGTAAGCAACGAAGTCAGGTCACCACGATATTGGTCGAAAATGTCAGTAACATTTCATTTTTCTGCCAGATTTTATAGCATTGAAATGCCTATAGCACACCAATAGAATCTTTCCTCCTTATTTATGCAAGAAAGGTAGCTCACTGCGACATTAGTCGAATATTCAGTAAAATTGAATTTTCCATGCAGATTCGAGACGATCGTAATGGCTATAGCACGCCAAAAGAACCTTTCCTGCTTATTAATGCAAGAAAGTTAGCTCACCGCGATATTACTCGAAAATGACAATAAAATTGAATTTCCCATCCAGATTCTATAGCACTGCAATGGCAATTGCACGCCAATAGAATCTTTCCACCTTATTTATGCAAAAAGATAGCTCACCACGTTATTACTCGAAACTGTCTGTCAATAAAATTTAACTTTCCTGGCAGATTCTATAGCATTGCAGTGGCTATAGCACGCCAATAGAATCTTTCCTCCTTATTTATGCAAGAAAGGTAGCTCACTACGATATTAGTCGAAAATGTCAGAAAAATTGAATTTTCCAGCCAGATTCTATAGCTCTGGTATGTCTATAGCACGCCAATAGAATCTTTCCTCCTTATTTAAGCAAGAAAGATAGCTCACCATGATATTAGTCAAAAATGACAATAAATTTGATTTTTCCAACCACATTCAATATCATTGCAATAGCTATAGCACGCCAGTAGAATCTTTTCTACTTATTTATGCAAGAAAGTCTGCTCACCACCATATTATTCGAAAATGTCAATCAAATTGAATTTTCCTGCCAGATATTATAGAAATGCAATGGCTATAGCACGCCAATAGAATCAACCCTCCTTATTTTAGCAAAAAAAGAAGCTCACTGCGATATTAGTCGTAGCTGTCAATAAAATTGTATTTTCTAGCCAGATTCTACAGCATTGCAATGACTGCAGCACACCAAACGGATTTTTCCTCCTTTCTTAAGCATGGAATTCAGCTCACCCCGATATTAGTCGAAAATGTCAGTAACATTTTATTTTCCTGCCTGACTCTATAGCATTGAGATGCCTATAGCACACCAATAGAAACTTTCTGCCTTACCTATGCAAGAAAGTTAGCTCACCACGACATTAGTCGAAAATGTCAATAAAGTTGAATTTTCCAGCCAGATTCCAGGGCATTGAAATGGCTATAGCACGCCAATGGAATCTTTCCTCCTTATTTATGCAAGAAAGTTAGCTC
>NW_016990562.1:0-434 GCF_001483705.2 Eufriesea mexicana | reverse complement strand
GTGCCGAGACCGCTATTATTTTCCTCCCCAGAGCCAAGCAGAATATGCCAGAATAAATAAGAGAGCAGAAGTCCACCGACCTGCAGTGTACAGCACGCAAGCCAAAGTTAACCAGACCTAACGCGCACTAACGTAACCTAACCTAACGTAGCATAACAAAGCACATCGCGCAGAGACTACTATCGCCGGCCACCCCACGGTGGGAGAGATTACGTTAGGAACCAGAAGAGCGCAGAAATCCACCGCATTGCAATGTATAGCACCAAAGCCGTAAATACTCTAACCTAAGCATCCTAACCTAACAAAACAATACGTAACCTAACTCAACCTAACGTGCCGAGACGACTATTGCTGACCTTCCCAGAACGTAGCACGACCAAACGTAGCCTAGCTCAACATTACGTGCCGACACTAACATCACTGGCCTCCCTAGA
>NW_016990561.1:0-598 GCF_001483705.2 Eufriesea mexicana | reverse complement strand
AGAGCAACCAATAGCACAAACTCCCAACCTAGACCAACATAACATATCAAAACTTATTCCACCCTGATGCAATAAAGCCTAACGGCAGCAGTGCAGAACAGAGCGTTGGAAAGCGCAGTAAGCCACCGTGACGCGCAGAATCTATCCAAGTGTGTCGAAAAATACAGATTCGCAGCATGTCCTAGCCTGAATCAAGCCTGTCATACCCGATCCTCACGTACACTACTTTCCCTAACCTAACGGCAGCTCGGGTCAGCAGAACGTAGGAAAGCGACACAAATATAAGGAGACCACAGTAATGCGCCTAATACCAGAAAATACTAGCGAAAGTCAAGATTCCGAGCCCAAGCTAACCTAACCTGGCCTATGCATATTTGAACACGGCATGGGGCGGTTGTGGACAGCAGAGAATACCACGGCAGGTTATGAGCCGAATATCACTGGTGTCAGTGTACAGTGCCAATTCCTATCCTAACATTTTCCACTGTTGCACATACTAACCTTACATCAATAAAGCATATCCGTGCAAAACGCTGCGCAGCAGAACGGAGAGGTGCACAGCAAAGCGACGAAAACCACCGTATCGCAACGAATAAGG
>NW_016990560.1:0-957 GCF_001483705.2 Eufriesea mexicana | reverse complement strand
TAGCTATACCTATACTAACTAAACGTAACGCATCTCAGCCTAAGGTGCCGAGACCAATATTGCCGGCGGTCCCATCGCTAAGCACAATATAGTAGAGCACCGTAGAGAGCAGAAATACTCGGAACAGCAGTGTATAGCGCAAAAGTCGAAGCCATCCGTACCAAACGTAGGCAAACCTAACCAAGCCTAACGTAATGTATCTTAACCTAACGTGCCGCGACCACTACCGCTGGCAGCCACGGGTCCAAGCAAATTAAAGTAGAGCACAGTAGATGGCAGGGATCCACCGAATAACTGTGTATTGCACAAAAATCATAGCTATCCGAACGTAACATAACGTAACCTGACCTAACCGAACGTAATATATCTCAACCTAACGAGCGGCGACCACTACTGCTGGCCACCCGATAATCGATCAGAGTGTAGTATAGCAACGAACAGCCCAGAAATCCACAGGACTGCAGTGTATACCACAAAAATAAAGCTACTCTGTCCTAACATAGCCAAACGTAGCATAACCGAACGCAACCTGACTCAACTTGACGTGCCGCGAAAGCCATTCCTGCCCTTCTCAGAGCCATGCGGAACAGGTTAGCGAAGAGTAGAACGCAGAAATCCATAGAATCACAGTGCATATCGGAAAAGTCAGAGTTACCCAAGCATAACCCAGACCAACAGAACATAACCAAACATAACCTAACACAACCTGACGTGCAGAGAACGCCATTGCTGCCCTTTCCAGAGTCAAGCAGGGCATACTAGGGCATAGCAAGGCGCAGAAATCCACCGATTAGCAGAGTACAGCACAAAAGTTCAAGCTGCATTTGCCAAACGTAGCATAACTCAACCTTACCAAACGTAACATAACTCAACCTAACGTGCTGAAACTGCCAATGTTGCCCTCCCCAGAGCCAAGCTTGACACGCTAGAGAACAGTAGAGCACAGCGATGCACCGA
>NW_016990559.1:0-585 GCF_001483705.2 Eufriesea mexicana | reverse complement strand
ATATTAGCCGAAAATGTCAACAAAATTGAGTTTTCCATCCAGATTCTGTAGCATTGTAGCGGTTACAGCTCGCCAATAGGATCTTTCCTCCATGTCTATGCAAGAAAGATAGCTGACCACGATAATAGTCGAAACTGTCAATAAAATTGGTAAAATTGGACTTTCCAGCCAGATTCTATAGCATTGCAAAGGCTATTGCACGCCAATAGAATATTTCCTCCTTACTTATTCAAGAAAGTTGTCTCACCACGATATTAGTCGAAACTGTCAATAAAATTGAACTTTCCAGCCACATTCTAAACCTTTGCAAAGGCTGTAACACGCCGATAGGATATTTCCTCTTTACTTATGCAAGAAAGGTGTCTCACCTCGATATTAGTCGAAAATGTCAGTAAAATTGAATTTTCCCGCCAGATTTCAGAGCATTGCACTGGCTATAGCACGCCAATAGAATCTTTCCTCCATGTCTATGCAAGAAAGATAGCTGACCACGGAATTAGACGAAACTGTCAATGGAATTGTACTTTCCAGCCAGATTCTACAGCATTGCAAATGCTATAGCACGCCAATAGAATACTTCCTTCT
>NW_016990558.1:0-907 GCF_001483705.2 Eufriesea mexicana | reverse complement strand
ACGTCTATATATACTTCAAAGAACGTCCATCAATAGTGCACTGTAGGATTGGATTGTCCAGTTTAATAAGGATATATATTCCATAGTAGTGCTAGAATGATCAAAGTATACATTTGTTCTAGTTAGATATATTTACAATTCCCGGTACGGTAGTTGGTACGTCCACCAGTACAAAACGGTAGCCGCTTGATTATCAGTTCAGTAATGATTTAAATTGTATTTCAATCCAAGGTGGACAGAGGACTGGCCCATTATCGCTCCATACGTTGAAAAGAGTCGAGAGAGTACTGGAGGTATGCATCATCACAGTACTTTGGCCGTTGGAGCAACTTGTTCACTGATAATTTATGTTTAACAGCAATCCTAGAATAATAAATAAATTATACCGTTATGGCTAATTGTATTTAGCATTGGCAGTGCGGTACACAGTACTCTCATCAGCGGAGCAATGTAGCCGTGCGTTCCACCTGCTCAACGATGACGTAGATTGCAGACCTAGAATATCAAGAGACAGAAGCGGCATAGATAGGGATATTACGAGTTGACAGAGCAGTACTGTGTGCAGCCATCATAAAATTACAGCAGCCGTTGGATTAATGCATCCACTTACGTTTGAAGTTCCACAGCAGTTATAGAATGATAATTCTGTGCATCAGCTTTGGTTAGAGTTATTTAAAATACCGAGTGCGGTGTATGCAACATTCGCCAATAGAGCACTGTAGCCATTCGATTAATCTGTTTTGCGATGATCTTAATAATATTGCAATTCTAGAGTAACGAAGGACCGACCAATAACCGCTCGAAGTTTTAACAACTGACTACACAGTGCCAAGTAGAGCCATTACCTCAGCACCGTAGCCGTGGGGTCAATCTGTCCAGTGATGATTTAAGTACCAAAGTAAGTCTT
>NW_016990557.1:0-1399 GCF_001483705.2 Eufriesea mexicana | reverse complement strand
AGCTATGTAGTCTGGGTTTGGTTAGGATATCTTGACTCTTATGTTGTACATTGCCATTCTTTGACCTTCTGCGCTCAACTCTCCCTTGATATGCACTGCTTGACGGTGGTGTGGCTACCTACAGTGGTCTAGGCACGTTAGGTTGTATTTGGTTGCGTTTGGTTGCGTTACGTTTGTTTAAGTTGGGATAGGGTAACTTTGGTGGCTATCGTGCCATACACTGCTGTTCGGTGGATTTCTGCGCTCCACACTGCTCTACTATAACCTGCTCGACTCTAGGGTGGCCAGCAATTGTGGATGTGGCACGTTAGGATGGGCTATGTTACGTTTCGATTGGCTAGGTTAGGTTAAGTTTGGTAAGGATAGCTTTGCCATTCGAGCTATACACTGTTATTCGATAGATTTCTGTGATATAGAGTGTTGTAGTATGTTCTGCTTGGTTCCTGGGATGACAGCAGCAGTGGTCGCGGCACGTTATGTTGATCTACGCTACGTTTGGTTTGGTTAGGTTGGGCCAGGTTAGGTTGGGATGCCTTTGACTCTCGAGCTCGACACCGACTTTCGGTGGACTTCTGCACTCCACTGTACCCTACTGTATTCTGCATGGCCCTGGGGTGGCCAGAAATAGTGGTCGCGGCTCGCTATCTTGAGTTGGGCTACGATTGGTTAAGTTAGGTCACGTCGGGTATGGCTTGGTTATCTTTGACCTTTTCGCTATAAACTGCAATTCGTTCGATCTCTGCGCATAACTGTCCCTAGTACATTCTGCTTGCCTCTGTGGAAGCCAGCAATAGTGGTCTCGTCATGCTAGGTTGAATAAGCTTACGTTTGGGTATGTTACTATTGGCTAGGTTAGGATAGGTGTCTCTTACTTTTGTGCTATGCACTGCTATTCGGAGGATTTCTGCGCTATAGAGTGCTCTAATAAGCTGTGCTTGGTTATGTGGTGACAAGTAGCAGTGGTCTCGTCTGGTTAGGTTGAGCCATGCTTCGCTCGATAAGGTTAGATTACGTGAGGTTAGGCTAGTATACCCACGGCGTTTGTGCCATGCACTGCAGTGCGGTGTGGATAGTACATTCTGCTTGTCTCTGTGGAGGCCAGCAATAGTGGTGCCATCTTGTTTTGTTTATTTCGGTTGCGTTTGTATGTTACGCTTAGTTCGTTTAGGGCAGTTTATTTCGACTTTTGTGCTATACAATGCTGTTCCTTGGATTTCTGTGATGTACTGTGCTCTACTACATTCTGTATGACTCTGGGGAGGCCTGGAGCAGTGGTGGCGGCCGGACATTTTGAGATATGCTGCGTCTGGTTGGGTTAAGTTAGGTCAGGTTAGTATAGGTTATCCGCGGTGTTTGTGCTATTCACTGCATTGCGGTGGATTTCTGCGCTCTACATTAC
>NW_016990556.1:0-516 GCF_001483705.2 Eufriesea mexicana | reverse complement strand
AGTCAAAAATTAAGATCAGTAGTCAAAGTTACTGATCATAGCTAACATATTAAGTTTCAGAATAATGGAGCTAAGCTATATAAAGAAAAGGGAGATGTTCGAATGAAGGCAGTAAGAAGAGCTTATGCGGTATCAAGAAACAGAAAGGAGGCAGCATATGTATCAACAGAGAAAAATGTGTGGCATCGACATGCAAATTTGAGGATCATTGAAGAGATGGAGAATGAATACTTGGTAAGAGTTATAAATGTTAAAGATAAATTAAATATAGACTGTAAATGTTGCATTAAGGCACAAATGTGTAGAAATATCTATAAGAACTTGGAAACTGTAAAAGCAGCAGGAATAATTGGGCTATGGCACATGCAATTGATTGGACCAATGAAGTCAACATTAAAAGCAAATAAAAGGTACCTGTTACCCACTGATGATTATTCGAGCAAAGAACCATTCGGTTGACTGATTTATAAATGACTAAAGATTTAATGTGAAATATTATTGATGAAGGATTTTTTC
>NW_016990555.1:0-209 GCF_001483705.2 Eufriesea mexicana | reverse complement strand
ATCTGGTTTGAAAATTCAATTTTATTGACATTTTCGACTAATATCGTGGTGAGCAAACCTCCATGCATAAATGAGGAGGAAAGGTTCTATTGGCGCGCTATAGCCACTGCAGTGCTATCGAAGCTGCCAGGAATATTCAATTTTAATGACATTTTCGGCTAATATCGTGGTGAGGTAACTTTCTTGGATGAATATGGACGAAAGATTCA
>NW_016990554.1:0-508 GCF_001483705.2 Eufriesea mexicana | reverse complement strand
TCTGGCAAGTAGATGGCTGTACTTGCCATTGGATTGAAGGCGTTAGGCGATCTATTCACCATATTATATCACGCTACAGATAATGAATAGACCTATCCTCTGGCAAGTAGATGGCTGTACTTGCCAAAGGTTGAAGACGTTAGACGACCTATTCACCAAGTTACAACAGATTTCAGATTTTGAATAGGCCTATTCTCTTGCATGTAGATGGCTGTACCAGTCATTGGATTGAAGGCGTTAGGCGATCTATTCACCATATTATATCACGCTACAGATAATGAATAGACCTATCCTCTGGCAAGTAGATGGCTGTACATGCCATTGGATTGAAGGCTTTAGGGGATCTATTCACCAAGCTATAACAGGATATAGATTTTGTATAGACACATTCTCTGGCAAGCAGATGACTGTACTTGCCATTGGACTGATGGCGTTAGACGTTCTAATCGCCAAGCTAGAACAAGTCATAGATTTCGAATAGACCTGTTCTCTGGCAAGTAGATGGCTG
>NW_016990553.1:0-556 GCF_001483705.2 Eufriesea mexicana | reverse complement strand
TGTCAATAAAATTGAATTTTCGAGCAAGATTCTATAGCATTGCAATGGCTATAGCATGCCACCCAGTATCTTTCCTCCTGACTTATGGAAGAAAGTTAGCTCACCAGCATATTAGTCGCGAAGGTCAGTAAAATTGATTTTTCCAGCCAGATTCTTTGGCCTTGCAATGGCAATAATACGACAATAAAATCTTTCCGTCTTATTTACGCAAGAAAGATAGCTCACCACGATAATAGTCGTAAAAGTCAAAAAATTGAATTTTCCAGCCAGATTCTATAACATTGCAAATCCTATAGCACGACAATAGAATCTTTCCTACGTATTTATGCGAGATAGTTAACTCATTTTACCACGATGTTAGCAGAAAATGTCAATAAAATTGAATTTTCCAGCCAGATTCTATAGCATTGCAAAGCCTATAGCATGGCAACAGAATATTTCCACCTGATTTATGGAAGAAAGTTAGCTCACCGCCATATTAGCCGTAAATGTGAATAAAATTGATTTTTCCAGCCAGATTCTCCGGCATTGCAATGCCAATAGCACGCCAATAGAA
>NW_016990552.1:0-479 GCF_001483705.2 Eufriesea mexicana | reverse complement strand
TCTGTGATCTACTGTGCACTACTACATTCTGACAGGCTCTGGGCAGGCCAGGAGCATTGGTAGCGGCACATTATTTTGAGCTATGCCACGTTCTTTTAGGTTAGGTTAGTTCAGGTAACGTTTGGATACCTTCGACTCTTGCGCTATACGCTGCTATTCTGTGGATTTCAGCGCTCTACTGCGCTATAGTATATTCCGCTAGATTCTGTGCAGGCCAGCAGTAGCGGTCCCATCGTGTTAGGCTGTGTTAGGCTCCGTTTGGGTGTGTTACGTTTGGCTTGGTTAGGAAATGCTTATTCGACTTTTGTGATATACACCGCTATTCGGCGTGTGTCTGCCATCCACTCTGTTCTTGTATGCTTTGCTTAGCCTTGGGGAGGCCAGCAATACAGGTCTCGGTACGTTAGATTGTGCTATGTTACGTTTGATTGGATTGGGTTAGTTAGGGTTAGGTTCGGATAGCTTTGGCTTCCTCGGTA
>NW_016990551.1:0-1028 GCF_001483705.2 Eufriesea mexicana | reverse complement strand
GCCGTGACCACTACTGCTCGCATCCACGGAGCCATGCAGAGCATGTAGGGTAGAGTATAGCGCTGAATTCCATAGAACTGCAAGTTATTGCAGAAAAGTAAAAACTATCCGAACCCAACGCATCAAGCCTAACCTAACGAAGCGGAGAATAACGCAACATAGCTTGCTGCGACCACAATTCCTGGAACGCCAGGGCCAAGCAGGATACAGTAGAGCACAGTAGATCGCAGAAAGCAACCAAATAGCAGTGTATAGCACAAAAGTCACAGATATCCTGACATCACGTGAACTAACTTGACCTGACCGAACGTAGACTGACTGAACCTAACGAGCCGAGCACACCCTTGCTGACCTGCACAGAGCCAAGCAGAACATCTTAGATCTCAGTAGGGCGCGGAAATGCACCGTATAGCAGTGCATAGCACAAAAGTCAAAGCCATCCTAACCACACTTAACTTTACCTAGACTAACCAAACGTACTATAAATAAACCTTACGAACCGACGCCTCTATTTCTGGCCACCGCAGTGGCAAGCAGAGCATACCAGAACTCTGTAGATAGCAGAAATCCAACGAATAGCATTTTAAGCGCAAATGTCAGAGACATCATAACCAAACATATTTCAACCAAAGCAAACCATACGGAACGTATCTCAACCAATGGTGCCACGAACACTATTGCCGGGCTCCCCAGATGCGAGCAGAGTATAGCAGAGCAATGTCGAGCGCCGAAATCCACCGGATATCAGTGCTCAGCACAAAAGTCAAAGATGTCCACTATTAATCTCACCAAACCTAACATAACAAAACGTAGTCAAATCCAACCTAACGCTTCCAGACATCTATTGCTGGTCTATCCATTGCCAAGAAGATTATGTTAGAGGATCGTAGAGCGTAGGAGCCCACACAACGGCTGTGTATTACAGAAAAGTAAAAGATATCCCAACCTGACCGAAACTAACCTATCCTGACCAAACGTAACCTAGCTCAAACTCACCTGCAGGGACGACTATTGCTGGCCTCGTCAGA
>NW_016990550.1:1645-2497 GCF_001483705.2 Eufriesea mexicana | reverse complement strand
TTTGCTTTTTTGCTGTAAACTGCGATGGGCCTGATTCCTGCGCCCTACCGAGCTCTAGTATATTTTACTTGGCTCTGCGGAGGGCAGCAATAGTGGTCCCAGCACGTTAGGATGTGTTAATTTGCGTAGGGCTGTGATACGTAATGTATAGGGCAGCTTTCACTTTTGCTCTCTACAGTGCTATTCGGTTGGCTTCTGGGGTCTACTATGCTCTGATATGCTACGTTTTGCTCTAAGGAGGCAAGAAGCATGGTCCGCAGCACGTTAGGTTGAGTTAGGTTGCGATTGGTTATGTTACGTTTGGCTAGATTAGGATAGGGTAGCTTTCACTTTTGTGTTATACACAATTTTTCGGTGGATGTCAGGTCTCTACTGCGACATGATATGCTCCATAGTTCCCTGGGGTTGCCAGCAGCAATTTCCGCAGCTCGTTGGGTTGAGTTAGGATACCCTTGACTACGTTATGTTTGGTTATGTTGGGTTCGGATACCTTTGTCTTCTTTCCTACACACTGCGATTTTCCGGATTTCTCCAATCTAGTGCCCTCTAACATGTTCTGCGTGGCTCTGATGATGCCTGCAAAAATGATCTCGACACGTAAGTTCAAGGTATGTTTCCGTCGCTTATGCTATATTTGGTAGGTTAGGACAGGGTAGCTTTGCGTTTGGGTTAAACACTGCGATCCTATGGATGTCAGCGCTCTACCCTTCACTAATTCGTCCTGCTGTCTCTGGGGAGGCCAGCAATAGCGGTAGCTTCTCGTCAGGTACGGTTAGATTACATTCCGTTAAGTTAGGTTAGATCAGGTTAGGTTAGGATTGCTATGACTTCGGTGCTGTACACTGCAATGCG
>NW_016990550.1:0-858 GCF_001483705.2 Eufriesea mexicana | reverse complement strand
CTCGGTGGATTTCTGCGCTCTACTGAATTCTAGTACGTTACGCTTGGCTTGGGGGATGCCAGCAATTGTGGTCTCGGCGCGGTAGTTTGGGTTATGCTTCGTTCGGTGTGGTTAGGTACGCAAGGTTAGGTTAGTACATCTTTGACGTTTATGCTATACACTGCTGTTCGGAGGATACCTGCACTCCACTGTGTTCTAATATATTCCGCTTGGCGCTGTGGAGACAAGCAGGATTGGTCTCGGCACGTATATTTTGGTTTGGTTACGATAGGCTATGCTACGGTTGGTCAGGTTAGCGCAGGGTATCATTGGGTTTTGTGCCTTACACTGTTATTCAGTCAATATCTGCGCTTTAATCTGCACCACAATATTATGCTTGGACCTGGGGTCGACAGCAATAGTGATCGCAGGTCGTTGCACTGAGTTAGTCTGCGTCCGGATATGTTATGTTTGTTTGGGTTAGGTTTGGATAGCTTTGACGTTTCTACTACACACTGCGATTCTATGGATGCTGTACTCTACTCTTCTCTATTATGTTCCGCTTCGCTGCGTGGAGGCCAGCAATAGTGATCGCGGAACGTTTGTGTTAGGTTACGTTCGTTTCTCTTACGATTTGCCTGGTTAGGGCAGTGTTGCTCTGACTTTACTGATATTCACAGAAATGCGGCTAATTTCCGCGCTCTACCGTTCCCTATAATATTGTGCCTGTCTCTTGGAAGTGCGGCAATGGTTGTGCCGCACGTTGGGATGTGATAATTTGCGTATGGTTATGCTACGTACGGTTGGGTTAGGGTGGGATTGCTTCCACTTTTGTGTATAAACTGCTACTCTGTGGGTTTCCGCGCCCTACTGTGCACC
>NW_016990549.1:0-985 GCF_001483705.2 Eufriesea mexicana | reverse complement strand
GTACAGTGATGTTGGCTGTACTCAATACTGTTTTGTCAATCCTTAATATCTCGGGCGATAATGCATCTGTCCTTCTTCATCCTGGAATTTCTGTAGAATATAAGCTATCGCTGGAAAAATACTCCCAACGGTAACAGAGGTCTGTTGGTGCATGTACTAAGTACCGTAATGTCAATTGTAAATATCTCCAGCCATACTCGTACAGTACATTGATAATTCCATAACTGCGTTGGAATTTACGTCATCAGTAAACGAATGATCCAACGTCCACGGCACAATTATGTTGGCTGTACCCAGTATTGTGTTGTCAATTGTCTATATCTCGAGGGCAAATTGGTCGACCAGCTTTAATTCTAGTATTGCTGTAGGACATAGATCCTCGGTGAACACATTAATACGACGGCGACAGTGCACGCTCGGTGTATTTAATAAGTACCGCTATGTTAGTTGCGAATATCTCTAGCCATAACCGTACTATACGTTGATAATTCTGGAATGGCTGCGGAAATTAAATCATCAATGGAAATGTTAATCATCAATGGAAATGTTAATACAATGGCTACAGTAATTTGGTGATGGCTGAAAACGTTACAGTGCAGTCAGTTGTTAATCCTTCCATCGATAATGCATATGTCTATTGTCATTCTGGAAATGCTATAGTATTTATGTCTTCGCTGAACACAATAATCCAACGACTGCAGTGCTCGGTTGGTGAGCTATGTACCGTACGCTCAATTGTAAATAGCTACAGTCATAACAGTACAATACATTGATTATTCCTGAATTGCTTTGAAATTCACATCGTAAATGTACAAAGTGTACTAGCGGCTGCAGCACTGTGCTGATAGCAATACTTAGTACCGTTATATCATTTGTTGTCACATCCAGAAATGACGGATGCGTCTTTTGTCATTCTAGAAATGCTATGGTGTCTAAGCAATCATTGAACACGTAAGTCCGTTGTATACAGTGACTTTATGATGCA
>NW_016990548.1:0-256 GCF_001483705.2 Eufriesea mexicana | reverse complement strand
TGTTATATCATGGTGAATAGATCGCCTAACGCCATCAATCCAATGGCAAGTACAGCCATCATCTTGACAGAGAGGAGGCCTATTGTAAATCTATTGTCTGTTATAGCTTGGTGAATAGATCGCCAAACGCCTTGAATCCAATAGCAAGTAATGCCACCTACTTGCCAGTGCATAGGTCTATCCAAAATCTATTACCTGTTATAGCTTGGTGAATAGATCGCATACCGCCTCCAATTAAATGGCAAGTACAGCCATC
>NW_016990547.1:0-273 GCF_001483705.2 Eufriesea mexicana | reverse complement strand
CTGACCTTACCGGACCTGACCTGAACTGACCTAACCATTCCTGACCTGACCTGGTCTGAACTGTCGTGACCTGAACTGACCAGACCTGACCTGACCTGAACTGAACTGACCTTACCTCGCCTGACCTGACCTGACCTTACTTGGCTGATCTGACCTGACTTGACCTGACCATATATGACCTGGCCTGGCCTCGCCTGGCCTGACCTGACGTCTCCTGACGTGACCTGACCAGGCATGACATGACATGACCTGACCTGACCTGACCTGACCTAA
>NW_016990546.1:0-350 GCF_001483705.2 Eufriesea mexicana | reverse complement strand
TAGTTATTAATTTTTGCTTTATGGCGTCTATGATTTCGTAACGACGACCATCGCGATCTTCCGAGAAAATATTTATTACTAAACGAAACTAGAAGCAAAATGTGATCAAAGTTTATATGAGAAAATTCGCAAGGACATTGTCTTTCTAACGAGTGCATAAAGTTTCATAAATTAATTGCGTAGAGGATAGTAATTAATGAAAAATCAATGGCGTCTACGACAACAATTCAAACACTGCGCAGAATAATAATTAATAATTAATTGATTAGGGACTAATTTATATCGATAAATACATTGGAAAGTTCTTGAAGGATCTGCCTTTACGATGCAATTATAAAAGTTCGTAAATT
>NW_016990545.1:0-595 GCF_001483705.2 Eufriesea mexicana | reverse complement strand
GAGCACAGTATAGTGGAGAAAGCAACGGAATATCAATGTACAGCACAAAAGTAATAGCCATCTCATCCAAACATAACAAATCGTGATATTACAATCGTAACCAAACTCAAACTAACGTGCCGCCACAAGTACTGCTGGCCTCACCAGAGCCAAGCAGAATATATTAGAGGAGAGGTTGAGCGCAGAAATCCAGAGAATTGCGGTGTACGGCAGAAAAGCCAAAGGTAAGGGAATCTAACCCAAACTAACATAACCTGACCTGACATAGCCATGCTGAACGTAACGTGCCGCGACTAATATTGCACGCCTCCGCGGTGCCACGCAGATTGGAGTACAGCTCAGTGGAGGGCAGGAAACCTCCGAATAACTGTGTATAGTACGAAACACAAAGCTATCCTAACAGAACTTAACCCAACATAACCTAACCGAACGTAACATAACTGAACCTTACGTGCCCAAACACAATTGCGGGCATCCCGAGTGTCGAGCAGAGTACAGTAGGGCAATGTAGAGCGCATGCATCCAGCGAATTCCAGTGTGCAGCACAAAAGTCATAGCGATCCTATCCTAAGCTAACCAATCGTAGCATTACCAA
>NW_016990543.1:0-407 GCF_001483705.2 Eufriesea mexicana | reverse complement strand
CTGCCGGTGGAGGAAACCTCTCCCTCAAAGGGGGTTGCTGGTGGGTCACCCGCACATTCGTGACCCGTTACTTTATGGCTTCGAAAGTCGTGACATCTCACATGGCCTGGTCCTTTCCTTTGCAAGCCTATTGTCAGCCAAATCCTAAGTGCTGTTGCTGCTTTCTAAAATTAATGGCTAAAGAATGCCTCGTGTTCGGTGACCCGAGGGAAATAAAGAACGGTTTGTAAAATATATTGAAAATGAAGAGAATAGAAGACACGGAACTTGAAATAAAACAGCAATTAGAATCTAGCTGCCAGAAGACTCTAACGGATTTTCTGGGTCTGGGATTTGTCCCAAGATGGTTTAATCCTAAACACACGGATTAACAAGTTCAGTTGAAACAGTCGAGTTGTAATTGTGTT
>NW_016990542.1:0-4028 GCF_001483705.2 Eufriesea mexicana | reverse complement strand
CACCCAGATACGGGTGACGCGGCCAGGCAAGAAACTTCGTTGTCACCCAAATATGGGTGACGCAGTAGTCAACGTGATAGGCGCTATCTGCCGCGAAATTTCCTTTGTTAGCGTCCTTCACTGCTCGCAATACCACAAATATTATTGTATATCGTCACTAGGTTCATCTTAGTTGGCGACGATTAGTGACGGACGGTTCGTTGAAGAAGGTTATGTCTAGCTTCGAAGTGTTAAGTGGACTGTATTTTAGGTAGAACTCTCGAATAACTCTCGGATAACTCTCCTGATCTATTTTCGTGACTGCTCTGTCGGTGGTTATATAATCTTCGTCTCTCTGCTAATTGGTTGCGAATACTATTGGAGGTGTGTCCTAGCTCCAGCGTCCTTCGGTGATGGTGGTTGTTTAAACAATCTAAGTCCTAATATCTGTCGTCTTAAGGGTGATATATAGTTGCTTGTTACGCTTTACCCAAGTGGTGGCTTAGGTGACAATGAGTGTAGAAAAATCAAGGGACGCTGACAATAAGGACATAAAACAGTCCTCCACTTGACCTGGGACATTGTGGTCCTAGGGCCGCAACACTGGTACTTGTAAAATTTCAGAGATTTCACATTAGATATACAGTCTGTCCTAACCAAAGGATGAACGGAAAACAGCAAACAATATTTCAAGGATTAACAATTATCTACAAAATTCTTGATATTAAAAATATAACCAATTTATACGGATGATTACCACTCTTCCTACAGTCTAAATGCATAATTCAAATCTAAATGCATGATGCTGTCATCGATCTCCTTGATGATCACTCTAAGCAACGATATGTTTAGATTGTATCAAAACGGTAAATGTGAGTATTGGGATTATGGGTAAAAAGAAATAACTATCTTTACTCTATAATTATTTTTGTTCTATCCTAAGGAAGGTATATCAAATGTATTCTAACTGTTTGTATGGAGAGTCAAAACTAGAATGAAGGAAAAGGGTATGTGATTTCAGCTAGTCCTGGTCCCCTAATTCTTATCTAATGCGCGAAGTAAACACTTCAGGTTCAGGATCTCGCGCACCGCTCGCTTGGGGTTGGCACGGTACAGGCGCCTAACGCGCTTAGCTTCCCTGATGTGCTCCTCGTAACCTGCGGAGTCACCGGTTACTTACAAACTGGCCCTACCGCGACCGGGACGCGGGCCCGCACCCTCCGCCGCCGACCGCCCACGCGCCAGGGCTCGATCGTCTCGGCGCATCCCCCCGACGGAGCCGCGGAAGAACCTGTCCATTTCCATCGCCAGGTCCTCCAACTGTTCGGGAGACGTCACGGCCCCGGCCTGCGCTACGAGAAGATCCCTTTCCGACTTATGGCTCCCACCGCATCCCGTCTCGCAGGCGAAGGGTGAACGTTCCGACGTTCGCTACTTGCGTATCGATGGCGCACAGGGTCCCAAGGGACCCGCTCCATAGAACCTCTTCGGGGTTCAGCGCCCGCCGCGCCGTTCTCTGGGCGACGGTCGTCGGCGGGGCGGCGCATCCCGCGACCGCTCCGAGAGCAACCACACAGTACCAGCAAGCAAAAAGATGGTTAAGGTACTCTGTGGCGCCGGCCGAACCAACCGAGCAGTTCCCTCGCGACGAGGCCGCGGGGATCCCGCGCACAGCTGGTGAAAATGTAGTAGATGGTGTCGCTACGTGCGGTTGCGGGGTCGGTGGCGTCCTTGGGGACGCTGCCGCTTGCTGACGTTTCTCCGAGCTCCTGTGACGGTTGCCCGTGACTTCCCACTACGGGTCGGTATTCCACCCCCCAACGGGGAGCACCACTCTACAGCCGAGGATGAACTCGTCGGCGCCTCCAAGGGCGCCCCTTACGCTGAGGGGCAGGGGTAGCTGACGGAGTGGTAGTGACGCCGTCGGTAACTGCGCCCGCCGGCGATCGCGGCAGAGATGTTATCCGCGTCACTGCTGCGGGCGGGGTACCAGCCACGGCAACTTCTCCCCGGGTAGCCGCCGTGTATCTCGTCGGTTGATCGCCTTGCCGGAGATCCTGTAATTCGGCTGCGCTGGGGCGAAGGCAGGCTGGCGGCCTTAGAGTGACGATGACCGCTAGTACCAGCTGGAGGTCTGCCACGGCGCTTGGGGGACGTAGGGGGACTAGGCCTCGCCTGCAGGATTCTACTCCTCGGCCGTGGATCCATCGCTGGTGAACGTGCTTGTGGGATAGTAGAGGCCTCTTTTCGTCGACTCGCACCAGGTGGAGTTGGTGGTGACTTCCTCGGTTCACTGGCAGACCCGGTGGAAGACTCGGAGGATCACTTCTCGGCCTTAGATTCTCGGAGCTAGGCCCGCGGCGACGTCGTTGCCCGCGCGGAGGGATCTGCGCGGCTGCTGAGCGCGCGGGGCCTGCTCCAACTCGCGGTGCTTGTCTGCCCAGTGAGTTTTCATAGCTTTTACAACGTAGCAGTTCTGGCTGTGTGGGTAAGTAATCCCACATACTGAGCAGACGAAATTTTTCGCAGTCCTCGAGTGGTTGAGCTTTAGATGTTTAGTAAGCCCCCCGAAGTCGGCATACACCCACGTCCCTCTCCTGCCCGCCCGCGGAGCCATGGCATAGCAAAATGGGCATTCAAATTGCGCGGGGAGGGGGAACAAGATGTTAACTTCCTCGACGCCGCTGCAGGCAACCCCAGAACTGGCTACAGGATTTATAATTCAATAGGAAAGGAGATAACAGGGTTGGTTTTGACTAGTTTTAACGGGGCATGCGGGTATTCAATAAGAGACGCGGGAAGCAAATTTATATAAAAGAAAGGAAGATTTATACAACGGCGGAGTGGGTGCACGAGTCGTAAACAGTTAAACGTTTCTCGAACGATCTAGAATAGAGAAAAAAAAGGCAACAACAAAGTCTACCCGCGTATTTACGCGGGAGCATCGACATTACGTTCGACTGGCGCGGAGGGACAGATGCCCACCGGTAACGCGGTAGCGTACCCAGGACACGGTGGGAACTGAGTGCCTCTGTCACCTCGCGGAGTGACGCACGACACCACACTGCACCACTCGCGGACACTCACTACCCGGAACTCGACGCGCACCGTAGGGAGTACCAACCACTGTCAGTAGGAGAGGAGAGAGAGGCAGAGTATAGAGTGATTTTCAGGGAACCTATGGAACTGAGCCCGACGACACTCCAATGCCGAGTCAACCCGCGGCGGGATAAGAGCGAGTTCTTGGTTACCGCCGGTTCCCAAAAATCAGACTAATATTCGGACTCCCGGTTGGGGAGTGTACCACATTAAGCTAAGAACAGATAAAGCGTCTTTATTCTTCAGTTAATGTTACCCCGGTGAATCACCGGGGCCCGAACTCCTTCCAATACAATAGTTACACACATGTACACAAGTTATTACAAAGATATATATCTGCGATGGCCTATGCCACCGCAGATCACTCAAAAATCGCGAATGACCCGACTTTCAAACTCAGCGGGTTGGGTTAATAGCTAATAAGGCAATGCAACTCGGGGGCCCGACTGACCCCCTATGCGCTGCGGAACATACAGTAAAAAAAAAAAGAAAAAATAAGGAACGCAAAAGAAAGGAGAGAAGATGAAAATACGAGATATTTTCATAGATAATAAAGATTAGCGCGTCCGGAGCATCCCCTGCGTGCTGGGTATTCTCAACCTGCCCCAACAAATGGGGCAGCAGAGGAAGCTCCGGGTGTGCACGAGGGAAGGTACACACTTTGATCTTAGCCATAGGCCGAGAAGCGATCGTCCTTGTGCCAAGTGTTTTCCAACAAGAGGTGCCCGCCAAATGGATAGGTACATATGAGACAGCCTGTGAGACTCATTTTTTTTTCTAGGAGTCCTATACAAAGGCAAAGGACTCACACCGTGTATGCAACAGAGGAGGATAAAATCAAGCTGAACGTTCATTTCACTTTTACGAGAAAAAGTAGTTACACTATATGCCGGTAGACGTCTCCAGTAAGTCAAATACAATACATACGTAATACAGGCTGTGTGTGGCAT